>NC_069501.1:424856704-425047182 GCF_027579735.1 Bombina bombina | reverse complement strand
GCCCTAGACATGTAGGGGGGATCTGACAGGGATATTGGATTCAGATTGAGGGGATAGTCTGATAATTTTCTATAGTAAAAACTTCATTTGCCTTTGGGTCAGGGGTTAAGTGGTAATGGAAGCGGAGACTATTTTGGAGGGAATTGCTTGGTCAATCTATGTCTAAAGTGTGTATTTCTCGTCAAAGCTTGGGAGTTTTTGAATAGATACATTTAATAAGGATTCTGGAGAGCATTCAAATCCAATGGTGTCATCATACAGTTAGATATAGTCATAGATTAATAGATGGTTAAGATCCTCTCTATTGTTTAGACCTTTTGGATGTAGACTGTCCAACAGGAAGATCCATTTGGATTCAGCTTTGAGAAGACTTTTTTCAAAGTCGCCACCTCTACAAAGAAGGAAAACTAGAGGCAAACGTGGTGTGGCACTAAACTAAAGAAAAAGACTATTAGAGTAATAAATACAAGTATACAAACAGATATAGAGGCTGATGATAAGGATGTGATTGAGACACCTACATCATCCAACACGGAGAAATAAAATGAACGATTACTGCCTGATAGGATCACCAGGGATGGCATTTTAATCTCAGTTCTTATGACATTAAAAAAGAAGGAGGGAAGTCTTGAAATATGGTCTCTCCTTTGCTCCAGCAAGAGTTGGACAAATTTCAAACGTTCACTAACACTAAAGACTTCATAAGAAAATTGACTTTAAAGAGATATTTTTTGAGATCCCCTTTGGAAACAAGGGTCCCTAAGAGCTACACTACAGCAGACGTTCAAGACCCATATATACATACGGGTCTCAAACCAAGTCCAGCTTCTAATCCAACCTATGCCAAAGGAAATGCCATAGAGGCTTTTGAGACTGTGGTTACCAGGAAATTAAAGACATCAAACAGAAAAGACTCAAAAGGATAAAAGAAAACTTATCCAAACAACATAAAGAGACCATCAGAAAACTCGAATCAAATAATCAACTGACCATTAAATCAGCTGATAAAGGCGGGGGATTTGTCATCCTTGATAGGGACAAATAATATAATGCAGAAAACCAACGCCTACTAAGTGACCATACAACATATCTGAAGCTCAGACAGAATCCTGTGGACAACTTCCAAAAAGAATTAAGAACACTACTAGAACGAGCTAAGACATCAGGGATATTGGATGACAAAGAATACAGATACCTGATATCAATCACCCTATAACACCAATCTTGTATCATCTGCCAAAGTACATAAAACCCTCATAGACCCTCCGGGCCGCCCTATAATCTCTGGGATTGGATCTCTTACAAGTAACTTGTCAGAATACGTTGATCAACATCTACAGAAGTACGTAAAATCTCTACCATCGTATTTAAGAGATTCCACGCAAGTCTGAACATCCTGAGAACATCCCATGGGAGGAAGGTTACATCATGGCGACCTGTGATGTAGCGGCTTGTATACAAGTATACCACACAAGGAGGGTCGTGAAGCAATAAAATGGTTTTTGGACAAAGATCCATTAATGCCAGAAGATCAGCTGAGTTTATATTGGATAGTATCCAATACATATTGACACACAATTACTTTTGTAATGAGGGGATACTACCAACAAATCTGCGGTACAGCCATGGGGACCAGGTTCGCGCCCAGCTATGCCAACTTATACATGGGAAGATGGGAGAGCATCTTCTGGGACTCATGCCCAGCTGGCGCGGACCTGGTCTTGTACCGCAGATATATTGATGATTTCTAATCATCTGGAGAGGTTCGATACAGGATCTTATGTATACAATAGATCATGAACCAGAACCTTCTAAATCTAAAGTTCACTTATACATGGAGTCCAAAAGAATTGTTTTTCTGGACCTAAAAATAGAAGTTAAAAAAGGCAAATGGGAAACATCTACACACTTTAAATCAGTTGACAGCAATAGCTATATACATTATGAGAGCTGTCACCATGAAAAATGGAAAAATAATATCCCAAAGAGCCAATTTCTAAGGGTCCGAAAAAATTGTTCTAACATCACCACATGGGAAAAACAAGTGAAAAGATTAAAACAAAAATTTATGGAAAGGGGCTATAAGGAGGAACATCTGGATCTTAAAATAGAGGAAGCACGACAAATGGAGAGAAATGAGCTAACCAAGTATAAAGACCGTAAAATATTGGAAACAGAAGAACTGCTAAATGTACCTATGATCACGGAAATATAGCAGTAACGGTACATCTCGAAAAGATCTTCAAAAAACATTGGCACCTGTTGAAAAATGATGATGTAATTGGAGACAAACTTCCAAATCAACCAAAATTCATCTATAAAAAAACAGGAAATCTAAAAAACAAATTAGCGCCAAGTTTACAACGGAAGGACAACCTAAGAACATATGATATACAGGGGATCAATTAAAGGTTTTTACCCGTGCCCTACATGCAAGGCATGTAAAAGAGGAACTAAGACCAAAAAATTCAAATCAAACAGACGGGAGAAGAATTTAACATTAAAGATCTAATAAGAATGCCAGATAAAGGGATTATATATCTTATTGAATGTTCATGTGGCCTCCAGTACATTGGCCAGACATCAAGGAGCCTCAGAGATAGGCTCAAGAACATATTGCTTATTGAGAAACAGAATAAAGATACAATTCTCTATAATCTTTTACAACTAAACATAACGGCAATATAAAAGATATGAAATATACTGGCATACAGAGTTATAAAAAATTGGAGAGGTGGCGACTTTGAAAAAAGTCTTCTCAAAGCTGAATCCAAATGGATCTTCCTGTTGGACAGTCTACATCCAAAAGGTCTAAACAATAGAGAGGATCTTAACCATCTATTCTAATCTATGACTATATCTAACAGTATGATGACACCATTGGATTTGATGCTCTCCAGAATCCTTATTAAATGTATCTATTCAAAAACTCCCAAGCTTTGACGAGAAATACACACTTAGACATAGATTGACCAAGCATTCCCTCCAAAATAGTCTCCGCTTCCATTACCACTTAACCCCTGACCCAAAGGCAAATGAAGTTTTTACTATAGAAATTATATCAGACTATCCCCTCAATCTGAATCCAATATTATCCCTGTCAGATCCCCCCTACATGTCTAGGCTAATATATAATAGTCCAGGTATCTGGTCCTATAAGTTATATCCACCTCAGAAGTTCATCATTCTCTGCTCATAAGAAATCCACAGGAGTTTTCTTATATCTCATATATCTATTGGTAGCCACTACCAAACTTCCTAATGATTGGGTAGTGCACAGATCCACTCAATCACTGCTCGTCTAATGACTTTAGTGATCGAGAGGTCTCTTATGTATGATTTTATTATGTTGATATAGAAAAGAGGTATTAACACATCCTCCTCTATGGAATTCACTGAGGTCACTGAACCCAGTGATAAGTATGTATAAAACTCTGACTCAAGACATACAGATATACCCCCATTAATTCTTTCTCACACTCATATTTTACACTCCTTTTTTTCCTTTTTAATAAAACCACAGCCTTTCCTTTTTTTAAAAATACCACAGCCCCTTTTTCCAGACAGTGTAAGATAAATCTGACGCACTGCTAGAATTCTTCTCCTAAACCCGATTAAATTTATGTGATTGGGTTTATAGGATTAGTGTTTTTTCTGTTCTACTGTTCTACCACTATGCTACTATTGGATTATATCCCTTATTATGCTGCTGTACCTTAAAAAACATTTATAAATACCTAAAGCAGCACCTGTTCACAGCAAAATAAACCTCATATAATCCAATATAAAGCATATCGTCTATCATATATATATTGGAGAAAACACATAGTATGGGATAATATACATATACTAAAACTTGATATAGAACATATGATTTATGCACTAACAGTGAAGAAGACATACATTTACCTCCAATCACTGTAGAGCCGTTCCCTATTTTGAAATGGCTAATCATTTAAAACGGCTCTTTTATAAGCTATGGGCTTCTTATTATAAAAATGGGCATTTGGATTTATATCCCCTTTATTATCGAAACAATCTGTCCCCTTGTTGTCTTTAAACTTTTGACATCTCAACACCCAATCAGGAGGACTGTTACCCACACACCTCTTCCCTAAACCAATAGAACCATAGGAATCGGATCATGATGTCACGACCAATCAAATCGCGACAAAATCGTCACCACAAAAATATAGGTGATTAAGCTGTAAATATACTAAAATACATCTTTGAAGTATATCTTCTAACTAGTACTCTAACCAGAGGCCACCGAAAACGTAGAATCACCAAAAAATGTTTACTCCGGTAAACCGGAAGTGACATCATGATCGTGAGGGGCTCAAGGTATAGTGAACTAAATGACACTAAATATCAAAGACAAATATATAAACATAAAATACAAGATCACTCTATCTCCATATGACAGTTTATACACGCCAAACATGGTAAATACCCTGTTTAAACTATTTTTCACTTATGGCGAAACCGGAAGTGAATTCCAGAGCCATATCCGGTCACTTAAGGACACTGTTATTTAAAGGCACTCAGCTTACCACTTCAGCAGTCTTGATAAAGGCCTTATTTTGGGGCCGAAACGCGTAGACCTGTTGGTAAGCATTATTCCAAGTATTTTTACCCACTTTGAGGACTTGTTACGCTATGGTACTCCTTTTTTTACAGGACATCTCTAGGACATTGGACTAAGAGCTGACCGTTGTTAGGATTCGCCTGGGAACTCTTCCCCTCAGGATTCCAGGTTCCTTCATGTGATTTCCTTTTAATTTACTGTTTTTTGGATTACAATACTCTTTTGTTCTTTTTTGTTCTTTTTTATCTTTTGTTGAACATCATTTTTGTATCTGGTTTTTTATTTTTATTTTAATTTTTGTTTTTTCACTGGATTTCCTCTTTTTTGCCTTGGGTATACCACCCTTTTTCCACATTTGCCACTCAATGGCAGTTATTCACATGTGATTTATTGTTATTTTTGCACTGCAGTGTCATTGGACTTTTTAATATATTATATCTATTGTGATTTTTTGCATTTTTGATGTGAATCGTTTTTTTCCTTATCTTTTATACACATAGTGATCACAATTACTCTCACTTATGTTGCACAACATTTGCACTATCATGTTGCACATTTAAGTCGCATACATTTTTATGTTGCTTACACAATTTGTTTATTTGTGTATCCACAAGCAAATGTGGATTTCACCATTTTAGTTTTCCACCCCTTGGATCCAATTGCTATTTGCACTTTGTGAGTGTATCAGCACAACACTCCACCTTACCATTGTTTTTAACAACTGTTTAATAACTGTTTTTTACTCATTTTATCTATTGGTACCAATACTGTTGAATTGTAATAAATTCTTGTTCAGCCTTAGCAGGTATATTTCGTTTTTAGTGTTTATATTTATCCCTTAGCCTTTACTGGCGCTGTACATATTCCATTATTACCTGTTCTTTCCTTTTGGGGTTGGTTAGACCCTTTATTGTACTCAGCACAAGGGAATATCTTAGCGCTTGGCTACCACACCTCACTTTCCACATATCTGTTTTTCTAACCTGTATCCAAGCAGCTTTGAATATAAACACGAGTCACATCATGGACTCTTTTAGTGCACTCCGACAGGAGATAGAATTTGATAGTCTTATTTAGATAATAAAGGAGGAGATGATTGTTTGGATGTTCAGACCATTTTCAAAAAATTTGGAGAAATTATTGGTTTCTGAAGTCAAGTACAAGTGACATATCATTCCTTAGAAAATGTATTGAACTTGATATCATTCCTAAGGGTTTACTAGTCACCAAAGACTGTACTTTTCCTATATGCAAACCTAAATATTCCACAAGATGGGTTGAGGCTCTAGCCACTGCTTCAATTTCTCTAATGAACATCATTATAGATTATAGGGAAGAATTGATGCAGGAGACTGATGGTGAGATAAAAGAAGATGAGCAGATACTGATGAACCTAGAGAGTTCAGGTATTGATATATCTGATAGGAAATTAAATTTAGTTAAAAAAGTCACCAAAGTCAAGAGAAGATGTAATTACAAAGAAAACTAAAAAGCTAAAGAGAGAACTTGATAAAAAAGCAAGTGAGAATCATGACAATGAAACAACTGAGATAACCAATTCTGAATCCACTGAGAACAAGACAGGGGTGACATACCACAGCATATAAATATGGGTAGAGCGTCTGGAGACCAATCACAAGGGCATATCAGAAAACACAACAAACCGCATACAACAGACCTAAAAATCAATATCCAGACCCTACATGAACAGACACCAAAGGGACAGGTTACATAGAGATTACAGCCCTGCTAGACGCGAATGGAACGATGGTGATGGTTATTATGATAACTATCAAGATCCATATAACTTTAGAAGGGATGATAGACACTATGGGGGTCACGACACTATAGAACCAGAACCCTACCATAGACAATATGGCAGTCCCCTAAAATCATGGGAACAGGCTCCCCAAAAGAGGTCCTATAGGAACAATTATAGAAACAATGAGAACTATGGTAATGAAAACTATCCACGATGGAATCACAGAAGAGGGGCCCAGAGACATCACTATAGAGAAGACAATGAAATTACTCTCAAAATTATAGAGAAGAACAGAACAATTACTATCACACTCCAAGACAAAGACACTAAATCAGGACAACTTCGGGACACAAAGGGGGATACAACATATGGAGATCAAGGAAGAAGACCATATGAACCACATGATAAAGTAAGATCCAACAAGCCTGATACAAATGTCAGACATGGAGAACAATCCAACAGAGAGAAATTAGATGTGGACATCAATTTGGGTACTTCTCTGAATCAAATTGCCTCATCGTCACATTTTTTAAAGATGAATCCACCAACAGTGAAGGACAAAACATCACAATAACGGATGAAATAGGAGAAGAACAATACAAAGAAGGAAAACTAGAGGCAAACGTGGTGGCACTAAACTAAAGAAAAAGACTAGAGTAATAAATACAAGTATACAAACAGATATAGAGGCTGATGATAAGGATGTGATTGAGACACCTACATCATCCAACACGGAGAATAAAATGAACGATTCTGCTGATAGGATCACCAGAGATGGCATTTTTAATCTCAGTTCTTATGACATTAAAAAAGAAGAGAGGGAAGTCTTGAAATATGGTCTCTCCTTTGCTCCAGCAAGAAGTCTGGACAAATTTCAAACGTTCACTAACACTAAAGACTTCATAAGAAAATTGACTTTAAAGAGATATTTTTTGAGATCCCCTTTGGAAACAAGGGTCCCTAAGAGCTACACTACAGCAGACGTTCAAGACCCATATATACATACGGTCTCAAACCAAAGTCCAGCTTCTATCCAACCTATGCCAAAGGAAATGCCATTGAGGCTTTTGAGACTGTGGTTACCAAGAATTAAAGACATCAAACAGAAAAGGACTCAAAAGGATAAAAGAAAACTTATCCAAACAACAATAAAGAGACCATCAGAAAACTCGAATCAAATAATCAACTGACCATTAAATCAGCTGATAAAGGCGGGGGGATTGTCATCCTTGATAGGGACAAATTATAATGCAGAAAACCAACGCCGTACTAAGGTGACATACAACATATCTGAAGCTCAGACAGAATCCTGTGACAACCTTCCAAAAAGAATTAAGAACACTACGTAGAACGAGCTAAGACATCAGGGAGTATTGGATGACAAAGAATACGAGATACCTGGATATCAATCACCCTATAACACCAATCTTGTATCAGTCTGCCAAAGATACATAAAACGCCTCATAGACCCTCCGGGCCGCCCTATAATCTCCTGGGATTGGATCTCTTACAAGTAACTTGTCAGAATACGTTGATCAACATCTACAGAAGTACGTAAAATCTCTAACCATCGTATTTAAGAGATTCCACGCAAGTTCTGAACATCCTTGAGAACATCCCATGGGAGGAAGGTTACATCATGGCGACCTGTGAAGTAGCGGCCTTGTATACAAGTATACCACACAAGGAGGGTCGTGAAGCATAAAATGGTTTTTTGGACAAAGATCCTTTAATGCCAGAAGATCAGGCTGAGTTTATATTGGATAGTATCCGAATACATATTGACACACAATTACTTTTGTAATGAGGGGATATACTAACCAACAAATCTGCGGTACAGCCATGGGGGACCCAGGTTCGCGCCCAGCTATGCAACTTATACATGGGAAGATGGGAGAGCATCTTCAGGGACTCATGCCCAGCTTGGCGCGGACCTGGTCTTGTACCGCAGATATATTGATGATATTCTAATCATCTGGAGAGGTTCGATACAGGAACTTATGTATACTATAGAGATCATGAACCAGAACCTTCCTAAAATCTAAAGGTTCACTTATACATGGAGTCCAAAAGAAATTGTTTTTCTGGACTAAAAATAGAAGTTAAAAAAAGGCAAATGGGGAAACATCTACACACTTTAAATCAGTTGACAGCAATAGCTTATATACATTATGAGAGCTGTCACCATGAAAATGGAAAAATAATATCCCAAAGAGCCAATTTCCTAAGGGGTCCGAAAAAATTGTTCTAAACATCACCACATGGGAAAAACAAGTGAAAAGATTAAAACAACAAATTTATGGAAAGGGGCTATAAGGGAGGAACATCTGGATCTTAAAATAGAGGAAGCACGACAAATGGAGAGAAATGAGCTAACCAAGTATAAAGACCGTAAAATATTGAAACAGAAGAACTGCTAAATGTACCTATGATCACGGAATATAGCAGTAACCGGTACATCATCGAAAAGATCTTCAAAAACATTGGCACCTGTTGAAAAATGATGATGTAATTGGAGACAAACTTCCAAATCAACCAAAATTCATCTATAAAAAAACAGGAAATCTAAAAAACAAATTAGCGCCAAGTTTACAACGGAAGGACAACCTAAGAACATATGATATACAGGGGAAATCAATTAAAGGTTTTTACCCGTGCCCTACATGCAAGGCATGTAAAAGAGGAACTAAGACCAAAAAATTCAAATCAAACCAGACGGGAGAAGAATTTAACATTAAAGATCTAATAAGATGCCAGGATAAAGGGATTATATATCTTATTGAATGTTCATGTGGCCTCCAGTACATTGGCCAGACATCAAGGAGCCTCAGAGATAGGCTACGAACATATATTGCTGATTGAGAAACAGAATAAAGATACAATTCTCTATAATCATTTTACAACTAAACATAACGGCAATTATAAAAGATATGAAATATACTGGCATACAGAAGGTTATAAAAATTGGGAGAGCGTGGCGAGCTTTGAAAAAAGTCTTCTCAAAGCTGAATCCAAATGGATCTTCCTGTTGGACAGTCTACATCCAAAAGGTCCTAAACAATAGAGAGGATCTTAACACATCTATTCTAATCCTATGACTATATCTAACAGTAAGATGACACCATTGGATTTGAATGCTCTCCAGAATCCTTATTAAATGTATCTATTCAAAACACTCCCAAGCTTTGACGAGAAATACACACTTTAGACATAGAATGACCAAAGCATTCCCTCCAAAATAGTCTCCGCTTCCATTACCACTTAACCCCTGACCCAAAGCAAATGAAGTTTTATACTATAGAAATTATATCAGACTATCCCCTCAATCTGAATCCATATATTATCCCTTGTCAGATCGCCCCCTACATGTCTAGGGCTATAATATATATATAGTCCAGGTATCTGTCCTATAAGTTATATCCACCTCAGAAGTTCATCATTCTCTGCTCATAAGAAATCCACAGGAGTTTCTCCTCTTTATCTCATATTATCTATTGGTAGCCACTGACCAAACTTCCTAATGATTGGGTAGTGCACAGATCCACTCAATCACTGCTCGTCCTAATGACTTTAGTGATCGAGAGGTCTCTTATGTATGATTTTATTATGTTGATATAGAAAAGAGGTATAAACACATCCTCCTCTATGGAATTCACTGAGGTCACTGAACCCCAGTGATAAGTATGTATAAAACTCTGACTCAAGACATACAGATATACCCCCATTAAGTCTTTCTCACACTCATATTTTACACTCCTTTTTTTCCTTTTTAATAAAACCACAGCCTTTCCTTTTTTAAAAAATACCACAGCACCGTTTTCGCAGACAGTGTAAGATAAATCTGACGCACTGCTAGAATAATCTACTCCTAAACCCGATTAAATTTATGTGATTGGGTTTTATAGGATTAGTGTTTTTTTCTGTTCTAACTGTTCTACCACTATGCTACTATGGATATTATATCCCTTATTATGCTGCTGTACCTTAAAAACATTTATAAATACCTAAAGCAGCACCTGTTCACAGAGCAAAATAAACCTCATATAATCCAATATAAAGCATATCGTCTATCATTATATATATTGGAGAAAACACATAGCTATGCGGATAATATACATATACTAAAACTTGATATAGAACATATGATTTATGCACTAACAGTGAAGAAGACATACATATACCTCCAATCACTGTAAGAGCCGTTCCCTATTTTGAAATGGCTAATCATTTAAAAACGGCTCTTTTATAAGCTAAGTGGGCTTCTTTATTATATAAAAATGGGCATATTGGATTTAAACCCCTTTATTATCGAAACAATCTGTCCCCCTTGTTGTCTTTAAACATTTTTGACATCTCAACACCCAATCAGGAGGACTGTTACCCACACACCTCTTCCTAAACCAATAGAACCATAGGAATCGGATCATGATGTCACGACCAATCAAATCGCGACAAAATCGTCACCACAAAAATATAGGTGATTAAGCTGTAAATGATACTAAAATACATCTTTGAAGTATATCTTCTAACTAGTACTCATAACCAAGGGCCACCGAAAACGTAGATTCAAGCCAAAAAATGTTTACTCCGGTAAACCGGTAAGTGACATCATGATCGTGAGGGGGCTCAAGGTATAGTGAACTAATTGACACTAAATATCAAGAGACAAATATATAAACATAAAATACAAGATCACTCTATCTCCATATGACAGTTTATAACACGCCAAACATGGTAAAATACCCTGTTTAAACTATTTTCACTTATGGCGAAAACCGGAAGTGAATTCCAGAGCCATATCCGGTCACTTAAGTGACACTGTTATTTAAAGGCACTCAGCTTACCACTTTCAGCAGTCTTGATAAAGGCCTTTATTTTGGGCCGAAACGCGTAGACCTGTTGGTAAGCATTATTCCAAGTATTTTAACCACTTTGAGACTTGTTACGCTATGGTACACTCCCTTTTTTACAGGGACATCTCTTAGGACATTGGACTAAAGAGCTGACCGTTGTTAGGATTCGCCTGGGAACTCTTCCCCTCAGGATTCCAGGTTCCTTCATGTGATTTCCTTTTAATTTACTGTTTTTTGGATTACAATTACTCTTTTTGTTCTTTTTTGTTCTTTTTTATCTTTTGTTGAACATCATTTTTGTATCTGGTTTTGATTTTATTTTCATTTTGTTTTTTTCACTGGATTTCCTCTTTTTTGCCTTGGGTATACCACCCTTTTTCCACATTTGCCACTCAATGGCAGTTATTCACATGTGATTTATTGTTATATTTTTGCACTGCAGTGTCATTGGGACTTTTTAATATATTCATATCTATTGTGATTTTTTGCATTTTGATGTGAATCGTTTTTTCCTTATCTTTTATACACATAGTGATCACAATTACTCTCACTTATGTTGCACAACATTTGCATCTATCATGTTGCACATTTAAGTCGCATACATTTTTATGGTGCTTACACAATGTGTTTATTTGTGTATCCTACAAGCAAATGTGGATTTCACCATTTTAGTTTTCCGACCCCTTGGATCCAATTGCTATTTGCACTTTGTGAGTGTATCAGCAGCAACACTCCACCTTACCATTGTTTTTACAACTGTTTTAATAACTGTTTTTTACCTCATTTTATCTATTGGTACCAATACTGTTGAATTGTAATAAATTCTTGTTCAGCCTTTAGCAGGTATATTTCGTTTTTAGTGTTTATATTTATCCCTTAGCCTTTATCTGGCGCTGTACATATTCCATTATTACCTAAAAAGATAGATAACACCTTTATTATCCAATCCCCAGTTTAAACAACCCACACGGTTATATTAATATACTTTTTACCTCATCGTACCCAAGCCTCTGCAGACAGCCCCCTTATCTCAGGGGGCTATTTACAGACTTGCATTTAGCTAATTAGTGCAGGTTCTGCACAACTCCACTGTAGTGAGCATAATATTATCTTTATGGCACACATGAATTAGCAGTGTCTTGCTGTGAAAAGCTACAAAAAAATTATGAGATTAGAGGCGGACTATAGTAGCTTAGAAACAGGCAGACATTTAGAGGCTTAAACGTTATAAAGTATATTAATATAACAATGTTGGTTGTGCAAAGCTAGGGCATGGGTAATAAATGGATTATCTATCTTATTAAACAACACAAATCACACAGTAAAGAAGCACACATAGAGGGCACCACATAAATTATTAAAATGTGAGGCCTGAAATAGCCAGAGAATGTTGCATATATTTTAAAGGGATAGAAAGGTCAAAATTGAAATGTGCATATACATTTTACCAATAAACAAGTTTGCTATGACATATGCTGTGAGTGCATTTAAGCACTACACATTCAGACTCAGAGAGTCAGCAGTGGCTTGTATGTTTAGTCTACACTGACACAGGCATGATGTTTGAATCTTGAACCTCTAATCACACATAGCATATTTGCATATGCTGCTGAAACAGTAATACATTTTACTTAGAAGCATGTTTTTCTATTCCTTTAAAGGGACTAGTCAAAAATTAAACTTTAAGTGATCAGATAAGGCATGCAATTTTAAACAACATTCCAATTCACTTTTATTATCAAATTTTACTTTGTTCTCTTGGTATTCTTAGTATGAACCTCGGAAGACTAATATGCTATTTTAAGCCCTTGAAGGCCGCCTCTTAATCTCAATGCAACTTGACAGTTTTTTACAGCTAGAGGCGGTTAGTTCATGTGTGCCATATAGATAAACATTGTGCTCATGCTCGCCAAAGTTACTTATGAGAGGCACTGATTGGCTAAAATGCAAGTCTGTAAAAAGAACTGAAATATGGGGGCACTCTGCAGAGGCATAGATACAAGGTAATCACAGAGGTAAAAAGTATATTAATATAACCAAGTTGGTTATGCAAAACTGGGGGAATGGTTTATAAAGGTATTATCTATCTTTTTACAACAATAACAATCTGGAGTAGACTGTCCCTTTAAGTTGAATTTCAATATATTTTTGCAGTTTGAAGCATTGTATTGAAGCTGAACTTGAATGCAGTTAGGTGAAGTACACAAATAATCTAAAGTCTTTATACAGACACAATTTGTTTGATATAGAACATATCGTGTGGCTACCCACTATACAGGATGTGTGGATAATTATCTGTCTCACATATGATACACTAGTGGATACCTCTGGGATTCTTATTACACACTGTGGTTGGAGTCATAGATCTCTCAGAGGCAGGTCCTACTCCAGGCAAACTTGAAAAGGGTTTGAATTTCAAAAATAGGGTCCTATGGAAAGCAACAGGGGTCCTCTATGGTTTAAAAGCAGAATTACGAAAATATGAAGAAGAAAAAAAAGTGAATACAAGTGAATAAACTCACATTAACGTTCTAGTTTTTTAAAAAAAATTCTTTTATAAATTTGTCAGGTGTAGAATACTTATGGCTTCCTTTTTGCTTTCAGGTTAACATACATCCAATTTTTCGAATCGCACTATGATATAAAACACCTGTTTTGTGCGTGCCACTTTCACAAGTCATTAGTCCATAATAGTCACTTTAAAATATTTAATAAACTATTTAATTTACATCTATGTCAGACTCATATGTTTTTAAATATCTTCTTTCTTAATGGTTTTAAACAATATAATTCATAGATGATTTTTTTAAATGTATTTATTTAAAAATGATGTTTTTTTAAGATTTAATATATATGATTTCATAGGTACCTTTTATATAACATGAATTTATTGAATATGTATGTGTTACATACTTTTTCACAATTTTGTTATACTAGTTGTACAGGTCATTATGTCCCTTTACAACTAGTAAAAGGTAGATGTAAATGTTTGTATATATGTCTGTATTTCAGGAGAATCTTAAAAATATAGACATTATGAGATAAATTAATTACCCCACAGAGGTTAAATGTATATGTCTATCAGTGCATTTCAGGATAGAGCATTTTTCAGTTTGCTTTTGTTGATATTGTTTCAATTGTTTTTATAAATTCTCAGAGTAAAGTTCTCTTGATGACTCTGGTAAAGCCATATTATATTCTTAGTTTATTGAACAGAATTTAACTGTTGCTGACCTGCACCATATGGCATCTCCTCCTACACTGGCTACTTTATTCTATTTGGGTTTTTTTCAGTCAACTTACCCCTCCCCCTGATAAGTTGTATCTAGTACCATTTTCTTCCTCCTAGCTATTCTCTACACTCTAAGCTTACTCATTGTTCTTTCTTGGTATGGCCTCCCTGCTGGTTGCGTGTAGAGCTGGCGAGATCTTATGCAATGCTTCATGTCACATGACACCAAAAGGATGCCCTCTCAGGGAATAATAACATTGTCAGCATGGCCTTCTTGGGGAATGTTCTGAGGCTGACTGAGCTAGGGCTCCAGAGAGTGGCATTTGGGGAAACCTAGCACAGTGGTAGACATAATGAGAATAAATAATTAACTGGCTGCCACTTCTAACCTATGACCTTATTGGTCTTCAGTAAAATCTATTTCTGTGTACATGGCTCATAATTCCACATCTTTGCTCTCCATCAATTCCTTGAACTATATCTTCAAGTCCTCAATGCCTACCTTTGTTCTCATTTTCCCATCTGTTCACACCCCAATTCCTTTTCTTCTTTACTTGTTAGAGTTCCCATTTATTTTTCTACATTCCTCACATTTTCTCTATCCCACCTTTTCTTACTTTCTTTCTGAACTGCAAAATATCACCTTAATTGTTACCATGTGTTATTTTCCTTTTCATGCCTTATCGCAAGTTTCCATGGCCCTCCTGTTCAATTTCTGTTATCTTTTTAGTTTGGAGCAATTTTGAAGCTCAATAGTGGTAAACAGAGTATCGCGCTTTATCAGCCAGAAAATAATACGCCATAGCAAGTTAAACGGACATGACATTTTTATTTCATGATTAGATAGAGCATACGATTTTAAACAACTTTCCAATATCCTTATATTATCAAATTTGCTTTATTCTCTTGGTATCTTTTGTTGAAAGAGCAGCAATTCACTTCTTGGAGATAACCAAACTGATGAGGTGAGCGGGTAATAATAATGAAGTATATAACCTGAGAACAATAACTGTTATCCGTGTAAACATACATGAAAGGGGAACTATACGGCTCCTACTGACTAATACTGTATATAAAGTTAAATGGAATAAGTTAAGATCCTAGTTAGACTGACTTTTGGTATTAGATATATTTGTTTCCATTCAATACTATCTTGGTTCATAAGAGGAATGACTACACGTTGTTAATTCAGTAAAGTGATGAGTGAAATAACTAAGCAGCTTGCTTGATTAGTCAAGTGCTTTGAGGTGTTAAACACCTAAGATTTAGACCTTCAAGGAATATACATTTTTCAGACAAAATTAGGTACAGATAGCTCCCTCTGCAAACTTACCTTTCTGAAAGGAGTAGGTGATACAAGCATTAACTTATAATCAATGTCATAAAAATTGAGGATGCTGTTCCAGAATTTAAATGTTAGACATTGATCTCTTTTTTCTTAGTTAGGAATTGAAAACGTGCAGTGCGTAGGCTAAGGGAATATGATGATGCAAAGTAACTGGAACAAAACCTGACAATGGTTATAACAGACAACTCAACTGTTATGACTCATATCTTTAATACCAGAGCCCACTTGTATTTTAAGAGTAATATTATCATGATCTTTTGTTATAAGTTAGCTCTAAACCCATGGTATGTACAGTATATGTAACAAAGAACACCTCATGTTATAAAATATATATATGAGTCTAAGTGAACACTAAACAGAGAATATAAAGAGTTATCACAATAGATCAGCACAGCAACTGCCTATACTGTGCACTTGTGAGGCAGAAAAGGTTTCACTAAGTATACAGAGATACTAGGATTGAATCTTACTGTATTATGATATTAGCTTTTTTATATAACCACATCCCCTTTGTTTGTGAGTTGAATACACTGTCTATACAGACAAAACATCAAAATAGGTGCAGTGAGATCCTTGTTGTCAAAGCACCACTCTGCCATGGAGATTTATGTAATTTAGGCTCCCAAGTCTGAGATAACTAGCGTCATTTACTAGGTACTCTGAGGTTGCGAGGACACGATAACCATATAATGCAACCTATTGCGTGAAATTGGGCGCATCAAGGTGTAAAATAAAATATATTCACATATCATCCAAATTCAATAGCAGCTTTGCTAGTGGCCTGCGGTAACTGTGTACTTGTTATCAGCCAGCCGATACCCATTGCCCTGCAAATAAATCTCATAGTGTCCCTAATATGTGGGCTGAGCTTGTGAATATCTTCAACAGAATGATACAAAGAGTAGCAAAAGCACAAATAGCTTGAATCTTTGAAGTTTACGTTGTCTTGCTGATATTTCTTACAAGAAGTGTGAAGTTCCCAGATTGATATTTCTGTAAGCCTTGCGCAGGATGACCAGAATGAAATCAAATCCTGCAACATGCTTTAAGGGATTTACACTTTAACTATCTTCACAGGTACATGCTACCCAAATGCTCCCACTTTACCTTTAGTTTGTAACCCCTTTTACCCAATTTTCATATACCAATAATGACAGACACAGATTTGGCGTTAGAAAAGGTCACATTTATTAAATTCAAATCTAAATTATGAAAAAATGAGCGATCCTCAACTACTAGGATAATAACATATCCTTAATCCAATTTGGATTTGAATTGATAACACAATTCATGCAACAGCAATGACGAGAGAACTGGGCGTCCCCACGTAACCAAGGAGCGTGACCGCTGCGCAACTCAGGGGCGTCAATTTGCTAGTAACGGGCCGAAAAGGTCTGCAGACTAGGAGGGCTTGTGGGTTGACCGACAGACCAATACCCCGCCCCCGTACCCTACACACCCTCCCCCTATTACTGCATTACCCACGTGCCAGGACGCCCACTTCCCGCCGCATCATGAAATATACCACTAAAAATGCCATGATTTCTCTATGCCCATCCACCACCTCTGACCGACAGACCAGTAGCTGATTTCCTGCTTCGTGGCGAAAAAACCCTTAAGGGGCGCTACACGGGCGGTCTTAATCTGAGTGGCGGAAACACCACAGCATCTGCCTTAGCCGTGTCGCTTGTGATCGCTCTTGTGCGTGACCTCTTCCTTGGGCTAGGCTTCGTCATTTCTAGGGAGGGAGGGAGGGAAAAAGAAAATAATTATTGTGAGCTCCAAGCAATGTGCAATCATCTTTATAGGCAGTTAATTTCCTCAACTCCTGTTCATACCCCCCTCTCCCCCTCCTGGCCAATCCCTGTGCTAGCCTATTAGGATCAGCCTAGTTGCAGCTTATCTACACTGCCCATCCCCTTCTTCTATTGTCCTGCTATAGCTGTGCTATCCAAAAGGAAGGGCTACGCCTAGCCCCCAACCCCTATAACCTTCCCAGTCAGTAAAGTCAATCTCCCTTAAGCTGTTCCTCTTCCTATTTTAGTCGATACACTTTGCTAAGGGATTTACACTTTAACTATCTTCACAGGTACCTGCTACCCAAATGCTCCCACTTTACTTTTAGTTTGGGAACCCCTTTTACCCAATTTTCATATACCAATAATGACAGACACAGAATTGGCGTTAGAAAAGGTCACATTTATTTAATTCAAATCTAAATTATGAAAAATGAGCGATCCTCAACTACTAGGATAATAACATATCCTTATCAATTTGGATTTGAATTGATAACACAATTCATGCAACAGCATGACGAGAGAGAAACCTGGGCGTCCCCACGTAACCAAGGAGCGTGACCCGCGCGCACTCAGGGGCGTCAATTTGCTAGTAACGGGCCGAAAGGTCTGCAGACTAGGAGGGCTTGTGGGTTTGGACCGACAGACCAATACCCCGCCCCCGTCACCCTACACACCTCCCCCCATTACTGCAATACCCACGTGCCAGGACGCCCCACTTCCCGCCACCAAAAGAGGACCCTCTTGCCGCCAACCAAAGCACACCTAGTGACCTTTTCTTACCTTGTAAGGGGTCTTTACGATGGCCCTCAGATCTCAGGACCTCATAACAGATCATAATAGCCTGGTTTACATTTTTCCTACTCTTGTCGGATCATAACAGATCATAACAGCCTGATTTACCTTTTTTCCTACTCTTGTCGGATCATAAGCAGATCATAACAGCCTGGTTTACCTTTTCCTACTCTTGTCGGATCATAACAGATCATAACAGCCTGTTTACATTTTTCCTACTCTTGTCGGATCATAACAGGATCATAACAGCCTGGTTTACCTTTTCCCTACTCTTGTCGGATCATAACAGATCATAACAGCCTGGTTACCTTTTCCTACTCTTGTCGGATCATAACAGATCATTACAGCCTGATTTATCTTTTTCCTACTCTTGGTCGGATCATAACAGATCATAACAGCCTGGTTTACCTTTTCCTACTCTTGTCGGATCATAACAGATCATAACAGCCTGGTTTACATTTTTCCTACTCTTGTTGGATCATAACAGATCATAACAGCTGGTTTACCTTTTCTACTCTTGTCGGATCATAACAGATCATAACAGCCTGGTTTACATTTTCCTACACTTGTCGGATCATAACAGATCATAACAGCCTGGTTTACCTTTTCCTACTCTTGTCGGATCATAACAGATCATAACAGCCTGGTTTACATTTTTCCTACTCTTGTCAGATATAACAGCCTGGTTTACCTTTTTCCTACTCTTGTCGGATCATAAACAGATCATAACAGCCTGATTTACCTTTTTACTATCCTTGTTGGATCATAACAGATCATAAAAGCCTGGTTTACCTTTTTCCTACTCTTGTCGATCATACAGATCAAGGCACCAAGCAATTGTAAAGAAATAGGCGGCCCCCACGTGACTAAGAAGTTGTAGGACATAGCAAATAACACAAGGTTTGAAGAGCAGGCGAGCATGTTATTTTTACCGGCAGACCACCACTCAATGTCCATCCCTTCCTGTGTGACACTATCCCTCCAAGACAGAGAGCAGACTAGTTCAGTCCCCACCCATTTTAGCTTGAACCAGCTGAATATTTATTTTACCTGCTCCTGTAGCTCAATCGAAGGAACCAAACCTATGTCGTTCCCACCTAGGTGTATAATTAAGATATCGGGTAGACCCCACTTTCTCGTAGAGATCTGTGCTGTCCCCAATAACTGGTTTCATTTCATCCCTCTCTTCCCAATCCACCTACTTCCTGCTTCTTTAGAACTAAAACCTAAGTTTGCTCCCTGTCTGGTTGCAGCTGTGTGTGAAGCTGCCCAGTGCACGTAGGAGTGTCTGATTATCCATAATCTTGTGGCTCTACCTGAAATGGACACACCAAACAACACGTTATCACCACAACGTAACCTAGCTTCTCCACTACTAATCGAAAAAACCCTTTTGAACTGGAACCTGGTTAAACTACTACCATTCTTGTGCCTAAAGAACATGACGCCCTTAGCAGGGGCCACACCTAAATAGCCTCTCACATGTGAAACAGGACATAATGTACCTCCTGTTGCTTTAGAAGTTATCCAAGCCCCTTTCCCTTCCTATCTGTCTGATCTTCATATGAATATTAGTCTGTTCTACAGGCATTCCCATCCTCAATGCTTTCCCAAAGCCAGCATAAATATCGTCGCAAAAAATTGTATTCTCAAAACCAGCGAGTACAAACCTTGCTTAAAAATTTTTCTAAGATTTCCAATCCTCTCCGCTGACCCAACCTCTAACCCTTTCCTACCAGGAATCTTTTTTGTCTGCAGTCCACTTCCTCCAACAGCCTGCGCAAAGGAGATTCCTGCCATTACAGTGCTTAAGTTGCCTTTCTTGATACCCTGCGTGCCTAGGTTATACCAAATTGTCCAAAAATATCCATGTCCGTGGTTGTCAAATGATTGTCTGACCAAACCATTGATTACCTCTAATTGCTCCCAATCTGCAAAGATAAATGGGGCAAACTTGCCTTTCTGCGCCGCATTGGGTGCAAGCTTCCTAAAGGCCTCCCATTTAAACCTTGATAAAGCATCAGCTACGACATTCTTAACTGCTGGTATGTGTTTATTACTTCTATATTATGCTCTAAACATTTTAAAACTAGAGGCTGCGTGAATGCTATGGCCTGAGGGGAAGATGCTGATAGGTTATTTAATACAATTACAACTCCTCTATGTCAGACTGGAACAAAATGCTTTTGTTAGCCAATTCTTTCCCCCATAGTTCTATCGCTGTCACAATTGGGAAAGATTCAAGTAACACCAAACCCTTTTCATGCCAGCCTGCGGCCACTTACCCACGCACTCTTCTGCCATCCAAATAAGCCCCAAAACCCTGCCCTTCCTGCAGCATCTGTAATAAACCGGATTTCATTAGCTGTCACCTTCTGCTCCCAAATCCTGATGCCATTAAAACTACTTAGAAAATGATCTCATACTTTTAATCCCCTTTTTATTGACTGTTCAGTCAAATCATGTGACTAGGCTTTACACAACCCCTCTGGTACTCACTTCCAACCTTCTTTTAATGATTCTTCCCACTGGAATCCCCCTGCATGCAAAATGTAACAGCCTCAGTAATTTCTGCATATTCAAGTGATACCTTCTTTTATAAATCACCTGCCGTATGGCCTCCCTTATCTTCACAAACCTTATCTTGGGGCAATCTGCAATGGGGATTATCTGAATAACTCTAAATGCTAGAAAGAATAACTTAGAACAGGGACACTCTGATTTGTCATCTGCCACTGGAACCCCCATCTCTACAAACATTTTCAGCAGTACATTAAGAACTTTATCACATTCTCCTGTAC
This sequence comes from Bombina bombina, assembly GCF_027579735.1. Taxonomy (NCBI): domain Eukaryota; kingdom Metazoa; phylum Chordata; class Amphibia; order Anura; family Bombinatoridae; genus Bombina; species Bombina bombina. The sequence continues at coordinate 425,026,007 of NC_069501.1, read as the reverse complement.
CCTTTCTACCTACTACCATGAAGTAATCAAGGTAATGCACGATACTACTCTCACCTGCCCTTCTCTCTACCAGCCAATGCAAAAGTGCTGGACATTTCAAAATCCACACAAGATATAACGCACCCCATAGGCAGATATTTGTCAATATAAAACTTGCCCTCAAATTTGCATCCCATCAAACAAAACTTTTTGGCTTATAGGTAGTAATCTGAATGCAGATATTACATATGAACTTTTGCTAAATCAGGACCCAGCCTGCCAACCTAACCAAATTTACTGCCTGGTCAAATGCCTGGTAGGATACTGATGCATAATTTCTGACTGACCCTTAGGGTAGGATAATCGCTGAATCATTTCAGAATTTACCAGCCTCTTTTTTGGTAACCACTCCCAAAGATAATTTAATCAAATTCTTTAGCTGTTTTGTCATTAAAGGGGCCTGCCATCCTTCCTAAGGCTACCTCCTTCACCTAGTTTTTCTCTCAAAACTTCTGGGAATTTGTAAGAACCCCCCCATATGCCATCCATGTAACAATCAGCAATCAAATGCAAATACCTCATCATCCCTTTTGTCTGTGCATAGAAAGCAAAACCTATAACCCATTCAGGGCCTTCTCAGCGTTTTCCACTAATTTTGTCTTTAAATGCCTAGATAACGGCAGCAACCTTGTTGCTGAGACTTCATCATCTGCATCATATTCCTGATCAAATTGTTCTGTATCCTTATCCTTTAAACCCCCGTTCTCTCCCCTCCATTAGATATTTTGCTTAATAGAATATTTCAGCTGTGTATTCAATAAATATGAGTACAGTTTAGGAGTGCCCTCCCAATGAGATTATTTATGGATTATGAATATTAATAACAACAATAAAATTATTGTCAGCAATACCCCCAATTCATATAGTAGAATCTTAGCAGTGCACCCCAGAAAATTGTTATATAATTCCAGAAGCGCACTCCAAAATCACACTATTGAGATATTTAGCAATTAATGACAACAAGCTTACTATCAAATATCAAATTAAATAAATAAATATCCCAAATTAAAATATTTGCTTATTTCTGAACAGGTTGTTTTTATAAACACAGTGATTATATGTATGCGAGTAAATAGACTATTGGTTATGACCATATATATAAATTGATTATTACCATATAAAAATTATAATATAAAGTAAGGTTAATTAGATTAATAATATTCAATTAAATCGCCTGTATCCTGGATATGGTCACGTTATTATTAGGAAATGACTTTACCTCAAATAACTTAACTATAAAATATCACCATTTAATGTTACTAGATAGAACAATTTATGATTAGCCAGTAACCTTAACGAATTTGGAATATGGCCTTATATAACATATAGCTAGTAAATATTAAAGCTACTATAATTTCCAGGAGGTATAATTTAGCTATCTAACCGAAATAGTTATATATGACTTAAATTAGGGCTCAACAATCCCAGGAGCCTGAGAGCCACTGGCTCCTAGAATTTTTACCCCCGGCTCCTAAAGGGTTATTATCCATATATCTATATACAAATCTAACTGTCTGGCTCCAGAAGATATGCCTGGCTCCTAAATATTATTACTGGCTCCTAATTTTAAACAAACATGTAAAACACTGACTAAATAATCAACCAGAGCATTTTATACCTATTAACAATTCAATATATCAACAAGTACAGCATAATGAGTCTGATCTGGCCCAATCAATTTCAAAACATTTACCAGTAACTAAAAATAGCTTATGAGTATAAAAAACAAAAAACCCTTTCTACAGTGGTAAATTGAATCAATGCTAGCTTGACTATTATATAGGATACAATGATCTATTTGATATTAAATTATAGATATAAAATAACACTATTAAATCACAGCTTTAAGCTGTAGAACCTATTTATACATTACCAGCTAGAAATGTAACAATGAATGAGACCTTCAGTATACAAAGTTCTTTCCCAATTTCTTAGCAATTATCCTGTTCCTTGGAGCCATTTCTGCAACAAAGAAAACTGCTCTGCTCTGAAAAAAGAAAATAATTATTGTGAGCTCAAGCAATTGTGCAATCATCTTTATAGGCAGTTAATTTCCTCAACTCCTGTTCATACCCCCTCTCCTCTCCCCCTCCTGGCCAATCCCTGTGCTAGCCTATTTAGGATCAGCTAGTTGCAGCTATCTACACTGCCCATCCCTTTTCTATTGTCCTGCTATAGCTGTGCTATCCAAAGGAAGGGCCTACGCCTAGCCCCCAACCCCCTATAACCTTCCCAGTCAGTAAAGTCAATCTCCCTTAAGCTGTTCCTCTCCTATTTTAGTCGATACACTTTGCTTCTCTGGGGCTCTAAGTTGCATAGAAGCAGATGCATCGACAATAACATTTTAGGAGTACTTTGTTATTGGTTGACAAGGGGACTGTGGGAGATGCCAGACAGATTTTCAGGTGGCATTCTTTGTTGGAACCCATAAGCGTCAGTCCTCACTTGATTATTTCGTCTCAGTTGCCCTAACCTCCTCATACAGGGTTAGGCAAGAGACTTGTATGTCATATTGGAGAGGCATAAACAATGCAATCAATTGTTTTAGAGATCGTGTTCATGTCTTGTTCCATGTTGCAGTAAGCATTGCGCAATGAGTTATAAAACAATGTCGGTCGAAATTCCAGTTCTGTGCCTTCCGGGGCTCAGGATAGATGGAAAACTAAATCCAGTAAAGTTTCCGGCCATCCAATTTGCCAAGGAGAGATAGGGTGGCTAGGTTTAATTGCAGGGTAATCCATGAGGTGGAAAAGACCCTAATTTATTGTATTCAGAAAAGTGGATACACAGCAGATTAGTACATAACAACAAAAAAAAACTGATAAACAAAGAATTTATGCATTTTTTCCCATAGGGCCAGGGGGGAAAAAAAATTAAACAAGCAAAATAAAATGGTTTTGGGATAAATCAAAACCAATGTATTTTAATCTAAGTTAAAAAAAATACAGCAAACTAAAATGAAAGATAATTAGACTAAAATGAAAAAAGGGAAAGGAGAAGACTCCCCATTCTTCCCTTTTCCATCTACCCCCCCATGGGCCCCATACTACACCACACCAGGGAAAAGGAAAACCTCACTCTAGGACCTTCCATTATTGCCATTGAAGAATCAAGAGGAGGGCAGAAAATCCAAGAAGAAAAAATAGTTAATAATTATTCTCACTAGATTCTCTCTACAACTCCGGCCAGGGCTTTCACACTTCATGAAAAAACACAGCTCTATATTTTATGGAGACGTTCCAAATTAGCAGTAACCTGTGCCTAGAAGGGTGACATTGATGCAAAAATGCATTTGTGCTTCAGTTACATTAATATTGAGATATGCAGAGATGGTAAAACATCTTATAAATGTAAGTCTCATTTGCTGTGGTCAATAAGAGGCTTAGGTGAAATATGAAATTTTGTAGCATTGCTGTACACCACATAGGGTGAGATTATGAGTGGAGTGCAAACATTTGGGTCCGAGCGATAAAGGGTTTATCGTGGGGGTTTGCACTCATCTGGTTTACCGCTGGTAATACAAGTTGAAAGTAAACGCGATCACTTGAGCGCAATTGCGATTTACGCTAGAATGGTAACCGCAACTTCAGAGCTCTGGTTAACTGTTTTGCAAAACATAAAAGTTGCACGAAACACATCAAAAATACATTACAAAGATAGTTACACTGATAATAACACCATCTAATAAAAAATAACACAAAAGTTATAAAGGCTCAAAAATATGAGATCTCAGGTGTTAGGGAAAAAAAAGGCAGGCAAAGGGCTTTAACATTGAGATACATTCTTGTACATGTCTAAATATGTATATGTATAAATATATATATGTCTATAAATGTGTACAAATTTATTTATATGTGTATATATGTATTTAACCTTTTAAGTAACACTTTAAATAGAGTTTTTTGTTTAAATGATATGGAGTTTTAAAGGAAATCGACAATTGGTTTGCTGTGTTAAAGCTGTTAAGGTTACACATCCGTTATAGCAATAAACACATCTAATCCATTATAGAAATAATCACATCTAAATAAGATTTCTTGATGCATCACAGACACTGAGGAAATTAATTAATTCTTTCACACATGAACATCTGTCATAACTAGGGACTATTGTGCCTGTTTAACCTCTTCCCTGCAGTAGAGTAATAGATAAAGGGTAATAAATGTCACAATTAAACTTATATGGTTCAGACAGAGCATGCACTATTAAGAGACTTTATAAATTACTTATCTTATCTTATTTGCAGACAATGCTATTTGTGTTGCAAATTTGCACATATTTAAAAACTCATTCAACAAACATCAAGTACACCCACTGAACAAATTGAATTCTTAAGATCAGCCCAGTGTAATGCAAATTAAAGGGACAGTCTAGTCCAAAATAAACTTTCATTTTTCCGATAGAGAATGTAATTTTAAACAATTTTCCAATTTACTTTTATCACCAATTTTGCTTTGTTATCTTGGTATTCTTAGTTGAAAGCTAAACCTAGGAGGTTCATATGCTTATTTCTAAACCCTTGAAGTCCACCTCTTCTCTCAGGGCATTTTGACAGTTTTTCACCACTAGAGGGTGTTATTTCATGTGTGTCATATAGATAACACTGTGCTCACGCACGTGAAGTTCCAGTAAGCCAGTTTTGATTGGCTAAAATGGATGTCTGTCAAAAGAACTGAAATAAGGGGGCAGTTTGCAGAGGCTTAAATACAGGATAATCACTGAGGTAAAAAGTGTATTTATATAACTGTGTTAGTTATGCTAAACTAGAGTATGGATAATAAAGGGATTATCTATCTTTTTAAACAATAAAACACCTGGTGTAGACTGTCCCTTTAAGTTCAAATAGAAGTAATATTATTTTAATGCCTAAGATAAAGCAAAATGTAGTTCATATTACATTAGGCATTTAAGAAACCATGTGAGCCCAAATTAGAGATAAACAAAATATATCTTCTGCTAAATAGATTGCAGCCAGGATAGATGGACAGAGCAAACAATTTCTCTATGTATTTCCATTATCAAATTTGCTCAGTTTTCTTGGTATCCTTAGTTGAACGAGCAGTAATGCACTACTGGGAGCTATCTTAAAATATTGGGTGAGACAATGACAAGAGCCATATATGTGCTGCTACCAATCAGCAGTTATCTTCCAGTAGTGTTTTGCTGCTGCTCAGCATACCTATATGATTTTTAACAAAGGATACCAAGAAAACAAAGCAAATTAGATAGTGGAAAGTTGTTTAAAATGGCATGCTCTATCTGAATTATGAAACTTTTGTTTTGACTTTAAGGAAAAGGGACATGAAGCTAATTTGAAATGCACTGTAGTTCATTAAAACATTTTTTTTATAGTATTATTTCAATACAAAATTACAAGGTATTGACTAAACAACTACATAAAATAAAGAACCCTACCCATGTCTAGGATTTGCCCAACAAGCTCAGACATTGGGGAGAAAGCAACTAAAAACTGAAGGTTTTTTGACCTTCCAAACTATTTATGTGATTTATTTGTTAAAATGTCCATGTGGCTTTTGTTATATAGATAAGACCACCTGCAATGTGAGAGGCAGGATTGTGCAAAATAAGTTTACAATATGGAATAAAGATAGTTCATTATCTGTACCTGCACATTTTGTACAGGCTGGTCATGCTGTAAATCAGCTAAGGAATCAGGTGATAGACCATATTCCAAATTTGAGAGGAGGCTGCAATAGATAACTTTTATTGAAGAAAAAAAGTATGGTGGATAAAGTTTTTGGAGACATTATATCCTTAAACCCTGAATAGGGATTATGAGTTATATTTGTTTTTAAATAATTGAATAATAATGTATCCAATACTGTTGTTTTTAATATGGTACAAATGGATCTTTAATAAGGCATACATTGTAATTTAAAAAAAAAAAATATCTGTGTTTAGTCTATTTTTTAAAATGTAAAATGTGGTAAATATGTATGATGCCCACCAGGTGTTATAATATAAGGAATTGGGCGATAAAGGGTTTAAAACATGTATCACCAAATTTAATTGTGGCTGTGTTAAATTGTATTTAGGGTATTAAAAAATGTGTTTGCCTAATCTGAATCAGCATAATTAAAGGGACATGAAATAAAAAAATAATGTTATCATGATTCAGATGGAGCATACAATTTTGAACAACTTTCCAATTTACATCTATTGTCTCCTTTGTTTCCTACATTTGTATCCTTTGTTAAAAATCATCCCTTGAACAATGGGTACCAGGAGAATGAAGCAGATTTGATGATAGAAGTAAATTAGAAAGTGGTTTAAAATTGTATTCTTTTTCTTAAACTTGTAAGAAGAAAAAAATGTGTTTCATGTCCTTTTAAGGACTTACAACCAAGACATCACTGTAGTTTGCTTTTTGGGGATATCTCTCACAATAATAATAAGTGCTGGCGTCACTCTTTGGGATACTAGCAGATACTCCCAGTCTCCCAGTGATGTGAAGTTTTTTCAGTATAATTAAATAGTGGACTCATTGTGAACTTATTTTACAAATAGCTGCTATATAACAATATTTAATCTGTGACATGTTTTTATTTTGCCTTAGTTGGCTTTATTTTTGGCTGTGTCTTCTTTTAATGAGAACCAGTTGGTTCTTTTTAATTTTTCTAGTGATGGGAAAACTCACAGAGCTGTGTTCCCTTACCAGGAACGTGATACAGAAGCAGTGCTTCCATATTCCCACGTGCAGAGACTCAGACTTCAGCTGTTTGTGTGGATGATTAAATGGGACATGGTTAAGGAAAGGGAAAATGAGGCAGCTACCCAAATATACAGCTAACTCAGGCACCTTCACCACAGACTTGAAATGTTATTGTTTAAAAAGATAGATAATCCCTTTATTACCCATTCCCCAATTTTTCATAACCAACACGGTTACATTAGTATACTTTTTTTCTGTGTGATTACCTATCTAAGCCTCTGCAGACTGCCCCTTATATCAGTGCTTTTGAGAGACTTGCATTTTAGCCATTAGTGCTGGCTCATACATAACTCCACGGGAGTGAGCACAATCTACAGTGAGGGGGAAATTATTTGATCCCCTGCTGATTTTGTACGTTTGCCCACTGACGAAGAAATGATCAGTCTATAATTTTAATGGTGAGAGACAGAATAACAAAAAAGAATCCAGAAAAACGCATTTCAAAAAAGTTATTAATTGATTTGCATTTTAATGAGTGAAATAAGTATTTGACCCATTTGTAAAACATGACTTAGTACTTGGTGGCAAAACCCTTGTTGGCAATCACAGAGGTCAGAAGTTTTCTTGTAGTTGGCCACCAGGTTTGCACACATCTCAGGAGGGATTTTGTCCCACTCCTCTTTGCAGATCCTCTCCAAGTTATTAAGGTTTAAAGGCTGACGTTGGGCAACTCTAACCTTCAGCTCCCTCCATAGACTGGCTAGGCCACTCCAGGACCTTAATTTCTTCTTGAGCCACTCCTTTGTTACCTCCTTTGTTGCCTTGGCTGTGTGTTTTGGGTCATTTTCATACTGGAATACCAATCCAGGACCCATTTTAAATGCCCTGGCTGAGGGAAAGAGGTTCTCACCCAATATTTGACGGTACATGGCGCCGTCTATTGTCCCTTTGATGCGGTGAAGTTATCCTGTCCCCTTAGCAGAAAAACACCCCCAAAGCAAAATGTTTCCACCTCCATGTTTGACGGCGGGGATGGTGTTCTTGGGGTCATAGGCAGCATTCCTCCTCCTCCAAACATGGCAAGTTGATGCCAAAGAGCTCGATTTTGGTCTCATCTGACCACAACACTTTCCCCCAGTTCTCCTCTGAATCATTCAGATGTTCATTGGCAGACTTCAGACGGGCCTGTACATGTGATTTCTTGAGCAGGGGGACCTTGCGGGCGCTGCAGGATTTCAGTAATTCACGGCGTAGTGTGTCACAAATTTTTTCTTGGTGATTATGGTCCTAGCTGCCTTGAGATCAGCCCATTATTATGATCATTGAAACTCCACGAGGTAAGATTTTGCATGGAGCCCCAGACCGAGGGAGATTGACAGTTGTTTTGTGTTTCTTCCATTTGCGAATAATCACACCAACTACAGTCACTTTCTCTCCAAGCTGACATCCTTGGACAGCCCTTCGGTCTTGACTATGGTGGGGAGTTTGGAATCTGATTGATTGCTTCTGTGGACAGGTGTCTTTTATACAGGTAACAAGCTGAGATTAGGAGCACTCCTTTTAAGAGAGTGGTCCTAATCTCAGCTCGTTACCTGTATAAAACACACCTGGGAGCCAGAAATCTTGCTGATTGATAGGGGATCAAATACCTATTTCACTCATTAAAATGCAAATCAATTTATAACTTTTTTGAAATGCGTTTTTCTGGATTTTGTTGTTGTTATGCTGTCTCTCACTGTTCAAATACACCTACCATTAAAATGATAAAATGGTACAAAATCAGCAGGGTATCAAATAATTTTTTGCCTCGCTGTATATGACACACACGAACAAGCTCTGTCTAACTGTGGAAAACTGTCAAAATGCACTGAGATAAGAGGCAGCTTTCAAGGGCTTAGAAATTAGCATATGAGCCTATCTAGGTTAAGCTTTCAACAAAGAATACCAAGCAAATACCAAGCACGCAAAGCAAATTTGATGATAAAAATAAATATGAAAGTTGTTTAAAATCATGAAAGTTTAATTTTGACTTGACCCTTTAATTGAAAAATATCTTTATTATTTACTAATTTTCTAGTTTATTTATAATAAATTTGTAGTTCATTTAACATATGTAATCGCGCAATATGCCTAGACATTGCTTCTGAAGATGTAGGAAATTATGTGCCACAATGTATTATGAATTATGTATTATGCCTACATCATTAAAACAACAAATTTCACGTTCCTAGGTTAAACGGTTTGAGCTGGGCGTTGATGAGTCAGTCAATCAGGACTTCTTCTTTTATACTAGGCGATAAGCCTGCCCAGAGGGCAGTCTATGTTGAAAAAATACAAACCCCCAAGCTAAATTTACAAAAAAATAAAAAAAGTAAAATGACAGAAAAAAATAAACAAAGCTATCTAAAATAAAAAATTTAAACCTAAACTTATAACCCTATAAAAATAAAAAATCCCACCAAAATAAAAACACCCCCTTATCTAATACTAAACTATCAATAGCCCTTAAAAGGGCCTTTTGTAGGACATTGCCCTAATTTAAACAGCTATTTTACCTCTAAAAAATACTAAGTATCCCCTAACAGTAAAAAAAACCCACCCACTAAACCCCCCAAAATAAAAAAAACTAACACTAAAACACACTAAACTACCCATTGCCCCTAAAGGGGCATTTATATGGGCATTGCCCTTAAAAGGGCATTCAGCTCTTTTACTGCCCTTAAAATGGCATTCAGCTCTTTTACTGCCCTTAAAAGGGCAATCAGCTCTTTTTCTAGCCCAAAAAAACCCTAATCTAAAAAAAACACCCCAAAAATTAAAATAAAAAAGCCTAAACCTAAGCCCCAAATAGGTACTCACTGTTCCTGAAATCCGGCGGAGAAGGTCTTCTTCCAGACGGATCCATCATCTTCGATCTTCATCCGGAGTGAAGGTGGCATGGAGCAGCGGCTGTCCTCGATGGCAGCAGTCCTCGGCAGCGGCGGTGTTGCTCGGCGGCATGGAGGCCCCTCTTCATCTGCTGTCCATCGTAAACTGAAAATTAAATGCAAGGTATCGCAATCAATTTGGGGTACCTTGCATTCCTATTAGCTGAATTTTTAAATCAGCCAATAGGATTAGAGCTCTCATCCTATTGGCTGATTTAAAAAATTTCAGCCAATAGGAATGCAATGTACCCCAATAAATATGGGGTATCTTGCATTCAATCTTCAGTGTGCGGCGGATAATCACATGAAGAGGAGCCTCCACGCTGTCGAGGACCACTGCCGAGGATTGTCACATCCGCGCCGCCTTAGCTGTGGATGAAGATAGAAGATGATGGACCCGCCTGGAAGAAGACCTTCTCCGCCGGACTTCAGGAACCGTGAGTACCTATTTGGGGCTTTAGTACAACACACAGAGAAAGTCCAGCACTCACTTACAAGCTCTCAGCTAAGATGTAAAAGAAAAAATGGAAAGGTTAGTTACCGCATCTGGCCAAATGGGACAAGCCCAGGTACCACGTCAAGGTCCTTTCCAAATACCTGGACCCTAAAACAGCCACACAATGCAAGCTCTCAAATCCAAACAAACTGGGAACATGGAAAGGGTGCACAGGCTTATGTAATCACCCTAGACATATACAAAACACGGAAGGGGACTGCACTCTTATACCAGACTGGGTACACATCCTATGACCCTGCAACATGCTCATCCCTGGGTGCTCACCGGCACTTACAGGAAGCTGTGCTGTCCCCAGAGTCACAGGCAGTTAACCCCAGACAGGTCTTGGTGCAAGAACCATAGGGAAAATTACAAAACAAATGAATACAACACACAGAGATAGTCCAGCACTCACTTACAAGCTCTTAGCTAAGATTTAAAAGCAAAAATGGAAAGGTTAGTTACTGCATCTGGCCAAATGTCTAGGGTGATTACATAAGCCTGTGCACCCTTCCCTTGTTCCCATTTTGTTTGGATTTGAGAGCTTGCATTGTGTGGCTGTTTTAGGGTCCAAGGTATTGGAAAGGACCTTGACGTAGTACCTGGGCTTGTCCCATTTGGCCAGATGCAGTACCTAACCTTTCCATTTTTGCTTTTAAATCTTAACTGAGAGCTTGTAAGTGAGTGCTTGACTTTCTCTGTGTGTTGTATTAATTTGTTTTGTAATTTTCCCTATGGTTCTTGCACCCAGACCTGTCTGGGGTTAACTGCCTGTGACTCTGGGGACAGCACAGCTTCCTGTGAGTGCCGGTGACTCTACCCAGGGCTGAGCATGTTGCAGGGTCATGGGATGTGTACCCGGTCTGGTATGAGAGTGCAGTCCCCTTCCATGTTTTGTATTTGGGGCTTTAGTATTAGGCTTCTTTTTTTTGGGGGGGGGTTAGATTAGTTTTTTTGGGGCAATTGAAAGAGAGCTGAATGCCCTTTTGAAGGCAATGCCCATGCAATGGGTAGTTTAGGTTTTTTAGTGTTAGTTTTTTTTATTTTGGGGGGGGTGGTGGGTAGGGGAGACTTAGTATTTTTTAAGGAAAATAGCTGTTTAACTTAGGCTTAGGGTAATGCCCTACAAAAGGCCATTTTAAGGGCTATTGGTAGTTTATTCTTAGATTAGGGGGTGTTTTTATTTTGGGGGGATTTTTTATTTTAAAGGGATTAGGTTTATTTTTTTTAGTTTGGATAATGTGGTTTATTATTTTCTGTAACCTTAGCCTTTTTTATTTTGTGTAATTTTAGATTAATTTAATATAATCTTATTATTATTATTTTTTTAAAGTACTGTTAGGATTTATTATTTTAATTGTAATGTAGTATTTTATTATTTTATGCAATTAAGGGGTTAATGTAGGTGGTGTTAGGTTAGGGGGTTTAGTCATTCAATTAGTTATTTGCATTTATTTTTAGGAGTTAATAGGTAAATTAGGTTTAATGCGATGTGGGGGGTTGGAAGATTAGGCGCTAATATGTTAATTAAGTTTACAGCATTGGTGGTGGATGCCGGTTTAGGGGTTAATAAATTAATTATTTAATTTGCAATGTGGGGGAATGGCGGATTAGGGGTTAATAGATGTATTAGGTAGTTTGCGATGTTGGGGTTGGCGGATTTAGGGGTTAATAATTTTATTAAGTAGTTGTTTTTTGTTTATTTCTTAATACTTCGTACGGGCGGTTAGGTTATTCTAATACTTATTGCGGGCGGTTATTTGTTTTTTTAATACTTATTGCGTGCGGTTAGGTTTTTATTTTGTTAACTAGTGGTAAAACCTGTGTACACGGGCCAAAATGTTTAATGAAAGAAATATACCGATCTCATGAAGAGGAGCCTCCACGCCGCCGAGGAGCGACGCCGCCGGGGACTGCCCCAGAGGATCACCACATCTGGGAACACCGCTCTGCATCTCCACTCCGCACCGTCTTCGCTGTGGATGAAGATGATGGACCCGCCTGGAAGAAGACCTTCTCCACCGGACTTCAGGGCAGTAAAAAAAGAGCTGAATGCCCTTTTAAGGGCAATGCCCATATAAATGCCCCTTTAGGGGCAATGGGTGTTTAGCTTTATTAGTGTTAGTTTTAATGTTAGAGAGGGGCTTAGTATATTTTGAATGTAAAAGAGCTGATTTCTTTAGGGCAATGCACTATTAAGGGCTATTGGTAGTTTATTTTTAGATTAGGGGGTGTTTTTATTTGGGGGGGCTTTTTTATTTTAATAGGGATTAGGTTTATTTTTTTTATTTTGGATAATGTGGTTTATTATTTTTTGTAATGTTAGCCTTTTTATATTTTCTGTAATTTTCTGTAATTTAAGAATAATTTAATGTAATTTAATGTAATCCTACTGTTAGGATTTTTTATTTTATTTGTAATGTAGTATTTTTTTATATAATTAAAGGGTTTAATTTAGGTGGTGTTAGGTTAGGAGGCTTAGTCATTAAATTATTTTTTTGAGTTGTGGGGGTTGGTGGTTTAGGAGTTAATATGTAAATTAGGTTTAATGCATTGTGGAGGTTGCAAATTATTGGTTAATATATGTATTAGGTAGTTTGCTGATTTTCCATAGCCCGAATGGAGCCACATACCCCTGTTTCTGAGTGAGCCTTTAAAAAAAACAAAAAACGCTTAAATGTAAAGTTTAATGAATGAAAGTGCCCCTGTTTTTAAGAGTATTTTAAAATAACGGGCACTTTCTCATTAAACTTTACATTCAACAGTGAACAGCAGTGCACTATTGAGAGCTAGCTGCTGATTGGTGGCTACACACATATGCCTCTAGTCATTGGTTTACCAGATGTGTTCAGCTAGGTCCAAGTAGTGCAATGCTCTTCTGGAGCTGACTTTAACTATGTGTTTAATACATCTGCACACATTAGAGCAACTTCTTTTTGCAGTTGTATGCTCTTTTAACACGTTAAAGTGAGAGATAAGCTTTGGGTATGACATTCAATCAACTTAACTTACGGCTAGATTACAAGTTTTGCGGTATGAGTGAAAAAAGCAGAGTTAAGGCTCATAACGCTGCTTTTTCACTACCGCTGCTATTACGAGTCTTGTAGGTACAGTTGTCCCGCACACTTTTTTGGACGTAACGCAAATTAACTTACGCAATTTGCGTAAAGTCTTTTTTCAGTGGGACTTTGATAGCGCCGGTATTACAAGTTTTTTTTTGAAGGCCAAAAAGTGAGCGGTACAGCCTATCCCGCAAGATTTGTAATGCATTCTAAAGTCAGTAGTTATGAGTTTTACGCTACAAAGCTGTAGCATAAAACTCATAACTAAAGTGCTAAAAAGTACACTAACACCCATAAACAACCTATTAACCCCTAAACCGAGGCCCTCCCGCATCGCAAACACTAAAAGAAAATTATTAACCCCTAATCTGCTGCTCCGGACATCGCCGCCACTAGAATAAACATATTTACCCCTAAACCGCCAAACTCCCACCTCAAACACTAGTTAAATATTATTAACCCCTAATCTGCCGTCCCTTACATCACCGCCACCTACCTTAATTTATTAACCCCTAATCTCCCGTCCCCAACTTCTCCGCCACTATACTAAAGTTATTAACCCCTAAACTGCCGCACTCCCGCCTCGCAAACACTAGTTAAATATTATTAACCCCTAATCTGTCGTCCCTAACATCGTCGCAACCTACATTACAGTTATTAACCCCTAATCTGCCGCCCCCAACGTCGCCGCCACTATACTAAAGGTATTTACCCCTAAACCTAAGTCTAACCCTAACCCTAACACCCCCTAACTTAAATATAATTAAAATAAATCTAAAGAAAACCTACTATTAATAACTAAATACTTACCTGTAAAATAAACCCTAATAGTTACATTGTAGCTAGCATAGGGTTTATTTTTATTTTACAGGCAAGTTTGTATTTATTTTAACTAGGTAGAATAGTTACTAAATAGTTATTAACTATTTACTAACTACCTAGCTAAAATAAATACAAATTTACCTGTAAAATAAAATCTAGCCTGTCTTACACTAACACCTAACCTTACACTACAATTAAATAAATTATATTAATTAAATACAATTACCTAAATTACAAAAAAACAGACACTAAATTACACAAAATAAAAAAAGAAATGATCAGATATTTAAACTAATTACACCTAATCCAATAGCCCTATAAAAATAAAAAAGCCCCCCCAAAATAAAAAAAAAAACCCTAGCCTAAACTAAACTACCAATAGCCCTTAAAAGGGCCTTTTGCGGGGCATAGCCCCCAAGAAATCAGCTCTTTTACCTGTAAAAAAAATACAAACAACCCCCCCCAACAGTAAAACCCACCACCCACACAACCAACCAACCCCCCAAATAAAACCCTAACTAAAAAAAACTAAGCTCCCCATTGCCCTGAAAAGGGCATTTGGATGGGCATTGCCCTTAAAAGGGCATTTAGCTCTATTGCTGCCCAAACCCTAATCTAAAACTAAAACCCACCCAATAAAACCTTAAAAAAACCTAACACTAGCCCCCGAAGATCCACTTTTTTGCAGACATCCATCGTCAACGAAGCAGGGAGAAGTCCTCAACGAAGCGGCAAGAAGTCCTCAACGAAGCCGGGAGAAGTCTTCATCCAAGCTGGCAGAAGTGGTCCTCCAGACGGGAAGAAGTCTTCATCCAGACGGCATCTTCTATCTTCATCCATCCGGCAAGGAGCGGGTCAATCTTCAAGACATCCGGTGCAGAGCATCCTCTTTTTCTGACGACTCCCGACGAATGAAGGTTCCTTTAAGTGACGTCATCCAAGATGGCGTCCCATAGATTCCAAAGTTTGAAAAAATCCTATTGGCTGATGCAATCAGCCAATAGGATTGAACTTCAATCCTATTGGCTGATCCAATCAGCCAATAAGATTGAGCTCACATTCTATTGGCTGTTCCAATCATCAGCCAATAGGATTTTTTCAACCTTAATTCCGATTGGCTGATAGAATTCTATTAGCCAATCGGAATCTAAGGGACACCATCTTGAATGACGTCACTTAAAGGAACCTTCATTCGTCGGGATTCGTCGGAAGAAGAGGATGCTCTGCGCCGGATGTCTTGAAGATGAACCCGCTCCTCGCCGGATGGATGAAGATAGAAGATGCCGTCTGGATGAAGACTTCTGCCCGTCTGGATGAAGACTTCTCCCAGCTTGGATGAAGACTTCTCCCGGCTTCGTTGAGGACTTCTTGCTGCTTCGTTGAGGACTTCTCCTGGTTCGTTGACGATGGATGTCGGGTCTTCAAAACTGTAAGTGGATCTTCGGGGGTTAGTGTTAGGTTTTTTAAGGGTTTATTGGGTGGGTTTTATTTTTAGATTAGGGTTTGGGCAGCAATAGAGCTAAATGCCCTTTTAAAGGTCAATGCCCATCCAAATGCCCTTTTCAGGGCAATGGGGAGCTTAGTTTTTTTTAGTTAGGGTTTTATTTGGGGGGTTGGTTAGTTGTGTGGGTGGTGGGTTTTACTGTTGGAGAGTTGTTTGTATTTTTTTTACAGGTAAAAGAACTAATCTTTTAAGGGCTATTGGTAGTTTAGTTTAGGCTAGGTTTTTTTTTTTGGGGGGGGGGGGTTATTTTGATAGGGCTATTAGATTAGGTATAATTAGATTAAATATATTGTAATTTGTTTTTTATTTTGTGTAATTTAGTGTTTGTTTGTTTTTGCAATTTAGGTATTTGTATTTAATTTAGTTAATTGTATTTAATTTAGTTAATTGTATTTAATTTATGTAATTTATTTAATTGTTGTGTTATGTTAGGTGTTAGTGTAACTCAGGTTAGATTTTATTTTACAGGTAAATTTGTATTTATTTTAGCTAGGTAGTTAGTAAATAGTTAATAACTATTTAGTAACTATTCTATCTAGTTAAAATAAATACAAACTTGCCTGTAAAATAAAAATAAACCCTAAGCTAGCTACAATGTAACTATTAGTTATATTGTAGCTAGTTTAGGGTTTATTTTACAGGTAAGTATTTAGTTTTAAATAGGAATTATTTAGTTATTAATAGTAGGTTTTCTTTAGATTTATTTTAATTATATTTGTTAGGGGGTGTTAGGGTTAGGGTTAGACTTAGGTTTAGGGGTTAATAAATTTAGTATGGTGGCGGTGAAGATGGGGACGGCAGATTAGGGGTTAATAAATGAAGGTCGGTGGCGGCGATGTTAGGGACGGCAGATTAGGGGTTAATAATATGTTTATTATAGTGGCAGCGACGCTGGGGGCGGCAGATTAGGGGTTAATAAGTGTAGGTAGGTTGTGGCAACATTGGGGGCGGGAGATTAGGGGTTAATAAATATAATGTAGGTGTCGGCTATGTTGGGGGCAACAGATTAGGGGTTAATAAGTATAATGTAGGTGCCGGCGATGTCGGGAGTGGCAGATTAGGGGTTAATAAATGTAATGTAGGTGTCGGCAATGTCTGGGGCGGCAGATTAGGGGTTAATAAGTGTAAGATTAGGGGTGTTTAGACTCTGGGTTTATGTTAGGGTTTTAAGTGTAAACATAAATTTAGTTTCCCCATAGGAATCAATGGGGCTGCATTACAGAGCTTTACGCTGCTTTTTTGCAGGTGTTAGGCTTTTTTTCAGCCGGCTCTATGGGGAAATCGTGCACGAGCACGTACAACCAGCTCACCGCTGACTTAAGCAGCACTGGTATTGGAGTGCTCAATTTTGCTCTACGCTCACTTCTTGTCTTTTAACGCCGGGTTTAGGAAAACCTGTAATACCAGCGCTGTAGGTAAGTGAGCGGTGACAAGTTAGCACCGCACCCCTCATAACGCAAAACTTGTAATCTAGCCGTCTGTTTCCAATTGAAGCCTAAAACTAATATCAGTGACATATACATTAGATACAACAACAAGCCCAAGAACTGACCTCTGAGGCACATAATTAGCATCACCCCCTTATTTGAATGTGCACCATTAATTTAAAAAATTTCATACATGCTTAAAGGGACATTATACACTAGATTTTTCTTTGCATAAATGTTTTGTAGATGATCCATTTATATAGCCTATACAGTGTTGTTGTTTTTTTTTTAAAATGTATAGTTTTGCTTATTTTTAAATAACATTGCGCTTATTTTCAGACTCCTAACCAAGTCCCAAAGTTTTAGGAGAATACTGATGTATATCTTTTTCAGCTTGCTGCTGTTGGTGTAAAGAGTCTTTTCATATGCAGAGGAAGGGGGAGGGGGTGTCTGCTTTTTTTTCTATAGAACCACTTTCAGTGGGTGTTCCAGCTAACCTTTTGAACAGTGCTAAACTGGGAGCTTCTAAGTAAGTTTTTAAAAGGTTTTATACAGGATTTTTTGATCAGTATCTGTGCATATTATTCTTTATAGTAGTGTCTATTACATGCAGTTAAATTAAAATTGGTGTATAATGTCCCTTTAAGCCAACAGACTTCCTTATTAACTATTTCTGAATCTAGTCCAAGGCAAATCAGTTTTTTAATGAGTTTGATTTTTGGGTTTGAATATTCACTATATGTTTTCAGAAATTCTCTTTAAATTACACATTTTTCTGTCCCCCACCCCCCATTTACAAAAAAAGTATGAGAATGCAGGTACTGATGTTATTTTGAACTTCAGACATAGAAAATAGGTAATTGATCAGGTAGTCACCACAGAAAGAGCTTAAGATGATTATCAAAATCTGTGCATGGTTAGAACAAGATATTTGAGGAATATTTTCTTTATTAAATAAATGTATGCTGTCTTGTTCTAACAGAAACTAATAACTGTGTGTGGGAGCGGAATGTGTAGTTGTAGAAGTAACTTTGAATAATTTAACGGGTGTATAAGGATTTACACCATTTTAATGCTTCCTTTATTTTACTTTTATTTAAGTGGAGCATTAAAATTACCCTCAGGCAATAGTAGTCTCTACCGGATGGACAGAATTTGAGCAGTTATTTGACTGAGGAATAGCTGCTTATTAGCTGTATAAATAAGAACTAAACTGATGTGATGATGGAATAATAATCCCACCCATCAAAGAAAATACCTTCCAGCCCGTGAGAATGATTCAGAAGGTATTTCTGTGGAAAATAATTCCAATCCCATTCCCACTTTTATGAAGAATAGAGCTTAGAGTGATGGTAAAGCCCTGCATTTTTGAAATGCTAGGATTTCCCAGTGCTACAAATAAAGCTTCTTTATTTGCTTGCAGCGTATGCAACACTGAGCGCACCAAGCTGCCCACGGCAGAACGCTATTGTATCAATGAGGTGATGTTTCCACCTCTTAGCCAATAGCCGTGCGGGCCAGTTGGCATTATGCTGAATAGCTAGCAGGCTATTGGCTAATATCACCTCACTGATAAAATAGAGTTCTTCTGTGGGCGGCCTGAGGCGCTCCGCTTGGCATACGCTGCATGCAAATAAAGGAATTTTATTTGTAGCACTGGTAAATCCTAGCATTTCAAAAACTCTAGGATTTATAATCACTTTTATATTGTGAAGGATATCTTTGTTTTCTTTAGGAACACAACATCTTATTTTAACATATGTACACTTACATATGTAACTCTCCTCCATATTTAACCCTTTGACTTTAGGCCACATACTTTATAAGTTGTTGATAAATAAAAAAGGAAAATATACTGAAAAAGTAGAGTGAGAGTGTTACATAGATCTGTATAAATGAGGAGAGTGGCAAAACTAAAAGCATCTGAACAAAAGATATGATGCAAACTATACATTGCATACAGTAGATACTGTATATCATTACATTAATACAATTTGCAGTGCGTATTCATGGAAACTTAAAGGGACAGTCTACAATAGAATTTGTATTGTTTTAAAAGATACATAATCCCTTCATTACCCATTCCCCAGTTTTGCATAACCAACACAGTTATATTAATATACTTTGTGTAATTACCTTGTATCTAAGCATCTTCTGACAGCTCCCTGATCACATGACATTTTATTTATTATCTATTGATTTGGATTTGGTACTGTGTGAGAACAATGTTATATATATGGAGTGAGCACAATGTTATATATATGACCCACATGAACTAGCAGTATCCTGATGTGAAAAGCTAATAAAAAAGGATGTGATAAGAGGCTGTCTGTAGTGGCTTAGAAACAGGCAGAAATTGAGAGGTTTAAATGTTATAAAGTATATTAATCTAACAATGTTGGTTGTGGAAAGCTGGGGAAGGGGTAGTAAAAGCATTATTTATCTTTTTAAACAATAACAATTTTAGTGTAGACTGTCTCTTTAAGCACTGATGCAGATCTTGGCACTAAGGGTAGACCTTATCCATAATGATATATACACTCATCCTTTTAGTCATGGACACATGAACATACAATCCCAATTTAAAGGGACATGAAACACTTTGTAATATAAAATGCTGAATTATGTTTAGTGATTAAGTACATACTACAGACTACACAAGCCTAACTGCTAACAAATTGAATATAACAAGCTTTATTTACTCCAGTGACAAGTCTGTACTGTGTTCTTTCAAATAAGATGACTGTTGGGTAGGCTGACCATATTGCAGCTTTAAAAAGGGACACATATGAAAAAAACATATGTTAGGGTTCTTATACAAAACATTTCTTTAAACAGCCCTGAAACAGCCCTGACATATGTATTTTTCATATGTGTCCCTTTTTAAAGTGGCAATATGGTCACCCTACTGTGAGAGGAGATTGGGCATTAAAAAATTGCAGCAAACAAAATGTGAATATATTCAGAAAGTTTTAACACAATTTATATATTAATTTACTGCAAGTCTACAGAAAAAAAAGTTTAAATGTGTTTATGTACCTTTAAGACATAAAATATAAATAATTAACATTGATTAGCTAGGCCATTATAAGATAAGCTATTTCTAAATATAGACATGTAGTTATGGAGTCACAGAGAAGCAGTGATACAATCAGACCACTGTAAAAGCAAATGTGATGCTGTAATTACTAAGCAAAATTACCCAAAATGCAGTAGGATATTTAGGTTTTGTGCTGCCCTTGGCACTCAAAATTCTGCTGCCCCCCCCCTTTTTCCCCTTAATATTTTTTGGGGTCAGTGTGTAACAAAAAAAAAAAAAAAAATCCATAACAATTCAAAAGAAAATGAGGTGGGTTGAGTTGCATGCATCTCATACCATTTTCTCCCTGAGAGAAGGGAGAGAAAAGAAGGGGAGGGGAGAAAAGGGAGAGAAACGAAAGAAGGAAGGGAGGGAGAGAGAGAGAGAGAGAGAGAGAGAGAGAGAGAGAGAGAGAGAGAGAGAGAGATAGAGAGAGAGAGAGGAGTATAGTGGGGAGGGAGAGGAGAAAAGGGGGGAGGGAAAGGAGTGAAATAAGGGAGCAAGGGAGGGAGTTGAGGGAAAGAAGGGAGGGAGGGATGGAAAGAAAGAAGGGAGGGAGTGGAGGGAGAGAGTGAGTTGTTCTCCAGCCTCACCTTGTAAGCATATCCCCGGGCAAGTTTCTCACCAAGAACGCTTCCACTGCAAAAATGCCAGCGGCTCTAAATGAAGCAACAGTTTAAAGGAGCACTGCCTGTGAAGAGCGACCTTAATCAGCGCACTTGCCTTGTCTTCTCTGTAAAAGCCTGCACTTTATCGCTCACTGTACTATGTGCTGGC
The DNA here is from genome assembly GCF_027579735.1 of Bombina bombina. Taxonomy (NCBI): domain Eukaryota; kingdom Metazoa; phylum Chordata; class Amphibia; order Anura; family Bombinatoridae; genus Bombina; species Bombina bombina. The sequence goes on along the minus strand of NC_069501.1, from coordinate 425,005,201 downwards.
TTTTAGGGAGAGGATAAGGCAGATGTGCTTCCCCTTTCCCCTTTCCAAATCTGCTGCACTAGGCACAGGCATTGTTGGCCTAGGCCATAATATGCCCCTGCCAAAATGTAGTAGGAACAAAGGTGGATACAAAACAAATGCAAATCCAGCAAATTCTAGAGCCTAGTACCTTAAATTTGTCACATACCCTTCCAAGGGACACTATTTTTATTGGCTTGTATAGCTTTTCTTGAAGCCATGGTATAATTTTGATGGATTTTATCCTATGATTTGACCAATGATCAAGCAATCCTCTCAATCTGGTCTCTCCATCTACCAATCAGGCCCTATAATCCTAATCCTAGCTGACTAAGTTCAAATTTGCTTATATGAGGGGAGGGGGGGGGGCATAGCAGCAGAGCCAGCTGAAACTATAAAGATTTATTTGTAAGTGATTCTTTTTCTCCTGGTTGATCTCTGGCTGGCATTTTTTTCTGTTTATTATTGTGAGGAGAAATAAGCGGGCTGGGAAGCTAGGGTACTATTACTCTACCTCCCCTCCAATCAGCAGAGCCGAATCATCTATCCATACACTGCACAACCAATAGCACTGCATACACCATTCAGGGGTGGGGCAATTCAAAAAAGAAAAGTGGAGAGGTGAGCAAGTGTTAGATAATGCTTTGTGGCTGTCTGTAGTAGGGAAGTAGGAGCAGGTGACGGCCCACCCGCGTGGCGCTAAGTTGTGGAGAATCAGACTGGGGCTAGGCTGCTTGTTTGGAATCGGTCGGACAGAGTCTGTCAGTTGGGACATCTTTTATTTATATGTATATCTGTAACTCCTACTTTTCCCAACAAAATAATGAATCCTAGAATATATCTTTTTAAATATCTAGAAAGCTAAAGTTATAGTTAAATGGTTTTGTTTTGTTGAATGGTTTATTTTTTTTCTTAATTGGAGAGTTGATGTCTGAGTTTTTTCTAGAGACATCTTTATTCATAATTCTTGAACACTCCTGGAAAATGCCATTCATCTTGTGAAATCTAGTTGCTTACCTTTGCGTTACCTTCAGGTGGGAGGCCGAATAAAAAAAAAAACTTCTTGCACTAGGGCCCTCTGTTCATTAGGTCTCCCACTGTTTTCAGTTGAGCTTTAATGAATCTAACCAACTGTCAGTCCACTCAGGACACCTATAAAGTATAGGAACCATAACATTTCAATGTGAAGTAACCAATTTTCCAATGCAGGATGACGGTTTAATAGACACATTTGCAATCATGACCTGTTAACTCTTTTTGTTTTTTTCTTCAGACATATTCCTTTGTGACATCATTCTTACTTTCTCTCTATATCTAAGGTATGACTGTACGGTGGTCTCTTTTTTCTGTCTGAGACCCAGCTGTTTCATGATTATATCTCCTCTTTGTACTTATTAGACTGACAGGACACGCCTGGAGGGAAACAAGCTGTCTGCTCCTATGATGAGATCACCAAATATTACAGAGATTAGTGAGGTGGCAAATAGCTGCAATGAACTTGTCACTGTGTTGCTTTCAATTAGCATTATGATTTAAGTTGCTGCATTAAGAAGCACAAGCTCTGCTCTATCTGAGCAGTATGTGGCTTATGCTCTTTTACAGATTTTCCATGTATTCTGAGCTTTCAACATGAATATATATTTGTTTAGTACAAAATGTAAAAGGATAAAGAGTTATAGCTGATTAAAGCAAGGCACATACAGAGAACACTAGTCACTAGTACAGTTTAAACCCATCTCTCTTTCCTATCACCATTGGCTGAGTAAGCTAAAAAAAATATAAAAAATATATGGTTATGATAAAGAGTTGCCGACATGGAGAGAAATCTCATTCAGGCCCTGATATTTAAAACCTCTCTGCTCAGGAGATATTCTAAAATGATCTTCCAGCACTGCGAGATCACTAGTGAAATATTCAAAAGGCAGATTTTGCTTCACTTCTCCAAGGGGCGTTCCCTGCATTTCTGTATGTGAAGGATAGACAAGCCCAGAGCAATCTAGTACTGCATAACAGGACAGTTCTGCTGCATTTACACTTTGTACTTTCTATTTTATATCAATTTACACTTCAGATCAAATTGCATTACATTTAAACTTTGCACTTTCTATTTTGTATTTTATTTTTTATACAGCAGTTTATTTAGGATTGTGATTTTACAAATTCTGATTATGCCTTCATAGTTTTCTGTGTAGCTTTACAAAAATAGGCTCATACTTTTTATATTTATGTGTATCTTTTACAAATTAGATTAGACTTTTTTTTTTAATTTAAAGGGACACTGAACCCAAATTTTTTCTTTTGTGATTTAGATAGAGCATGAAATTTTTCCAATTTACTCCTATTATCAAATTTTCTTCATTCTCTTGGTATCTTTATTTGAAATGCAAGAATTTAAGTTTAGATGCCAGCCCATTTTTAGTGAACAACCTGGGATGTTCTTGCTCATTGGTGATGCTGTCCAGAGTCCTGAACCAAACAAAAAGCTTAGATGCCTTTTTTCAAATAAAGATAGCAAGAGAATGAAGAAAAATTGATAATAGGAGTAAATTTGAAAGTTGCTTAACATAGCATGCTCTATCTGAATCACGAAAGAAAAAATTTGGGTTCAGTGTCCCTTTAAATTAAAACTGTAAAACTGGCAGCGTCAGTTTTCCAGACAGTGTCATTACTTTCTATGGGCCAGATTATCAAACATTCTCTAGTTTGGAGAGAGAGATTATAGTGCTGACTTCACAGGGGCAGAACTCACTGAATTTTCTAAGAAAATGAGAGGAATCTGGGAATCCCAGAGAGATGAAAGATGCCTTTCATAGAAAGTAATGAAGCTTTCTGGGATACAAAATTTCACATGTGAGAGAAAATGTAACGGGAGAACCCCTGAGGCTGATATAAAGGCTCTGTTTGCATCAATTCCAAATTAAACTGTGAAATGTTTTCAGTACAATTTAACCTGATTTTGTCTATATTTTAGTATATATTACTTTTCTGTTAGTTAAGTCTATTGTGAACCTTGAGAAAACTTCACCTGCATACAGCTAGGAAGACAAATCAGTGAGACCAGCTTGTTTAAAATGCTTAAAAATGTCACAAGACTTGTGAGAGAGCTTCAGACATACCCTGGGACAGGGCCACCCTTAGCATCTGCGGGGCACTGGGCAAGGCAAATTTGTGGGGCCCCCAACCCAGCCTCCTTATTCCCCAGTACTGGCATGACAGCAAGTGCTCCCCCGAGGACTGGATCTGATGTGCTGCTTTAAAGGCAGGCTTTATTTTGCACACACACACACGTAATGTTATATGAAATGTATATCACAGTAATTACAGATTAACACTTAGATTACGAGTTTTGCGCTATACCGGGTGTGTAAATAACACAATAAAATGAGCCGTATCGCACTTTACATAGCGCTGCCATTACGATTAACTGAAAAACCTCCTTGTGCTGTGCGTTATGGTGCGTTAAGCTCCATACCGCACAAAAGCCAAAGGCTGAGTTTACGTGCTCGTACACGCTTTCACCCATAGACATCAATGGGGAGAGAGTGTTAGATAAAAACACCTGCGATCGCGGAATGGCAAAACGCTGTAACGCAACCCCATTGATCTCTATGGGGAAAAGAAAATTACGTTTAAACCTAACACCCTAACATAAACCCCTAGTCTAAACACCCATAATCCGCCGCTTCCCGACATTGCTGATACTAAATAAAGTTATTAACCCCATATCTGCCGCACCCCGACATTGCTGATGCTAACTAAAGTGATTAACCGCTAATCTGCCGCTCCCAGACATCACTGACACTTAATAAACATATTAACCCATTAACCCGCCAGCCCCCCACATCGCAACTAATAAACTAAACCTATTAATCCCTAAACCGCTGATCCCCACAACGCAAAACACTAAATTAAACTATTAACCCCTAAACCTTACACCCCCCTAACTTTAAATGAAAAGTTACAATATAATTTACTTAAAATAAGTAAAAACTTACCTATGAAATAAAAAAAACTAAGATTAAACTATAAATTAAACTAACATAACTATTCTAATAAAATAAAAAAACTACCAATTATAAAACCTAAATTACAAATTTAAATAAACCTAATTCTACGAAAAAAAATTAAAAAAATCTAATATTACAAAAAAATTATGAAAAATAAAAAAACACTAAGATTACAAAAAATAAAAAATGTAATTATCCAAAATAATAAAAATTACACCTAATCTAATAGCCCTATAAAAACAAAAAAGCACCCCCAAAATAAAAGTCTAAAAAAATCCTAAAATACCCATTGCCCCTAAAGGGGCATTTGTATGGGCATTGCCCTTAAAAGGGCATTCAGCTCTTTTACTGCCCATCCCTAATTAAAAAAAAAAAACACCCAAAAGTCTGGCTGGAGGTTTAGGGATTAATACTTTATTATAGTGTTGGCAATGTGGGGTCCGGAGGTTTAGGGGTTACTAGATTTATTTAGTGTGCTGGCGATGTGGGGGATTGGCGGTTTAGGGGTCAATAGGTAGTTTATGGGTGTTAGTGTACTTTATAACATTTTAGTTATGAGTTTTGTGAAAAATGTTTCACAAAATCCATAACTACTGGTCTCAGGTTGCGGAATGGATCGTGTCGGTATAGGCTGCAACGCAAGCATTTTAGCCGGACCGCACAACCTGTAATACCGGCGCTATAGATGGAGGGTTGCGTTAAGGCTAAAGTGCTTGCGGTATAGCTATACCGCAGCGACTTGTAATATGCGTTACCTGCCATTCCACGCGCAATGGCCAATTCTTCAGCGGTATAGCCGTACCGCACCATAACGCAAAACTTGTAATCTAGCTGAAAGTTTTTTGTGATGGCACTAACTGAAAACGACACACACACACACCACATGCCCTACCCTAAAGTAATTGCACATTACCAGCAGGTGCCACACACATGGCAATATATATATATATATATATATATATATATATATATATATATATATATATATATATGTGTTTGTCTAATACACACACATACTCACTCTCTCTATTTTACAGAAATCAGGGCACAGATATTATTATTACTAGGGTTGCACCGATACCATTTTTTTATGACTGAGTACAAGTACCGATACTTGTTTTCAAATACTCGCTGATACCAATTACCGATACTTTTTTTTTATGTTATGTGACAGTTTACCAAGCACAATACAGACTAATTATTTAAGATTCCTTCTTTATTATTATAATAAAGGACTGTAATTCAAAAGACATTATGGAATAATAAAACAGTTTTATTAGTCACAAAGTTCACTGAACATGTTTATAAATAAAAAATATTACAATAAAATATTAAATTTAAAGGGGTGATACGATTGGCTTGTAGGGCTGTTATATAACGTCAATCTGACATTTGTATGGAGGTTCGATTCTAAGTTGAACAGCCTTTATCTTTCCACACTACTGCATGGGGCAGAAAGATATTTTTGGGTAATTTTAGCCAGAGCTGGCAATCTGTTTATTAACTGCCCAGTACTTCAGGGGTTTGTCTGAACAAGGTACAGTGATCTCTCCTACAATATTACAAATAACAGCAATTTGTATTGGCAGAACAGTAGTAAACAATTTTTAGTTTAGTCTCCTCTCCAGTTTAAAATGAAATGGGAACATGCAGTTTGAAAAAACGGCACAAGATAGCATATGGGTAGGAAGTGGAGGTATCGGTTTAAGTATCGGTGCATTTGCACGAGTACAAGTACTCATGCAAATACTTGGTATCGGTACCGATATCGATACTAGTATCGGTATCGGTGCAACCCTAATTATTACCCCACGCAGAACACACTGTAACATGCGGTAACCAGACCCATGGTAGGTTCTCACTTATCCCACACATTACTTGAAGAATCCATGCTTATGACTAATCCCAACTATACTTAAAATACAGGCTGCCTGTCATATTAATTAGTGAGGGATACAAAAACACAGAAGTTAAACACAATGGCCTCTAGTTATCAAGCCGTCTACTTTACCTGCCTTCGCCGGTCCAATACGCCCGCCTAAGCTCGCCTCACATCGCCGCCGCGGACCTGAATACGTTCGCCTAAGTTATCAATAAAGCGGTCAAAAAGCCGTGCACCAAGTACGGGGCAATGAGCAGCGGACTGTGAGAGTTATCACTCATCCGATCTCGCTGCTCTTCGGCTTTTCTACAGCTTTATTGATACCCCTGTCACTAAGCACCCACACTAACTACACTGTTCTACCCCCTATACCGGCGCCCCTGGAGCCTCCCGCAACTAAATAAAGTTATTACCCCCTAAACCGCAGCTCCTAGACCCCGCCGCAACTCTTATAAATGTATTAACCCCTAAACCGCCGCTCCCGGAGCCCACCGCCACCTACATTATACCTATTAACCCCTATCCTGCCCCCCCTATACCGCCGCCCTCTATAATAAAGTTATTAACCCCTATCCTGCTGATCCCAGACCCCGCCGCAACTAAATAAATAGTTTAACCCCTAAACCGCCGCTCCCGGACCCCGCCGCAACTAAATAAATAGTTTAACCCCTAAACCGCCGCTCCCGGACCCCGCCGCAAACTATATTAAACTTATTAACCCCTATCCTGCCCCCCCTACACCGTCGCCACCTATAATAAATTTATTAACCCCTATCCTGCCCCCCCTACACCGTCGCCACTGTAATAAATTTATTAACCCCTAAACCTAAGTCTAACACTAAACCTAACACCCCCTAACTTAAATATTAATTAAATAAATCTAAATAATATTTCTATTATTAAATACTACACTATACTTTAATAAATTATTCCTATTTAAAACTAAATACTTACCTGTAAAATAAACCCTAAGATAGCTACAATGTAATTAATAATTACATTGTAGCTATTTTAGGATTTATATTTATTTTACAGGTAACTTTGTATTTATTTTAGCTAGTTAGAATAGTTATTAAATAGTTATTAACTATTTAATAACTACCTAGCTAAAAGAAATACAAAATTACCTGTAAAATAAATCCTAACCAAAGTTACAATTAAACCTAACACTACACTATCATTAAATTAATTAAATGAATTACCTACAAATAACTACAATTAAATACAATTACATAAACTAACTAAAGTACAAAAAATATAAAAAGCTAAGTTACAAAAAAATAAAAAAAATAAGTTACAAACATTTAAAAAATATTAAAACAATTTTAAGCTAATTACACCTAATCTAAGCCCCCTAATAAAATAACAAAGCCCCCCAAAATAAAAAAAATGCCCTACCCTATTCTAAATTAAAAACGTTCAAAGCTCTTTTACCTTACCAGCTCTTAAAAGGGCCTTTTGCCGGGCATGCCGCAAAGAAAACAGCTCTTTTGTCTGTAAAAGAAAAATACAACCCCCCAACGTTAAAACCCACCACCCACATACCCCTAATCTAACCCATACCCCCCTTAAATAAACCTAACACTACCCCCCTGAAGATCATCCCACCTTGAGTCGTCTTCACTCAGCCGAGCCACCGATGGAACCGAAGAGGAGATCCAGAGCAGCAGAAGTGATCCTCCAAGGGGCGCTGAAGAAGTCTTCCATCCGATGAAGTGATCCTCCAAGCGGCGCTGAAGAAGTCTTCCATCCGATGAAGTGATCCTCCAAGCGGCGCTGAAGAAGTCTTCCATCCGATGAAGTAATCCTCCAAGCGGTGCTGAAGAAGTCTTCCATCCGATGAAGTGATCCTCCAAGCGGCGCTGAAGAAGTCTTCCATCCGATGAAGTGATCCTCCAAGCGGCGCTGAAGAAGTCTTCCATCCGGGCGATGTCATCTTCCAAGCGGGGTCTTCAATCTTCTTTCTTCAGGATCCATCTTCATCCCGCCGACGCGGAACATCCTTCTTCCCAGACGGACTAACAACGAATGAAGGCTCCTTTAAGGGATGTCATCCAAGATGGCATCCCTTCAATTCCGATTGGCTGATAGGATTCTATCAGCCAATCGGAATTAAGGTAGGAAAAATCTGATTGGCTGATTGAATCAGCCAGATTGAAGTTCAATCTGATTGGCAGATCCAATCAGCCAATCAGATTGAGCTTGTATTCTATTGGCTGTTCCGATCAGCCAATAGAATGCAAGCTCAATCTGATTGGCTGATTCAATCAGCCAATCAGATTTTTCCTACCTTAATTCCGATTGGCTGATAGAATCCTATCAGCCAATCGGAATTGAAGGGACACCATCTTGGATGACGTCCCTTAAAGGAGCCTTCATTTGTCGTTAGTCCATCGGGGAAGAAGGATGTTCCGCGTCGGCGGGATGAAGATGGATCCTGAAGAAAGAAGATTGAAGACCCCGCTTGGAAGATGACATCGCCTGGATGGAAGACTTCTTCAGCGCCGCTTGAAGGATCACTTCATCGGATGGAAGTCTTCTTCAGCGCCCCTTGGAGGATCACTTCTGCCGCTCCGGATCTCCTCTTCGGTTCCATCGGTGGCTCGGCTGAGTGAAGACGACTCAAGGTAGGATGATCTTCAGGGGGTAGTGTTAGGTTTATTTAAGGGGGTTTGGGTTAGATTAGGGGTATGTGGGTGGTGGGTTTTAACGTTGGGGGGGGTTGTATTTTTCTTTTACAGGCAAAAGAGCTGTTTTCTTTGGGGCATGCCCCGCAAAAGGCCCTTGTAAGGGCTGGTAAGGTAACAGAGCTTTGAACTTTTTTAATTCAGAATAGGGTAGGGCATTTTTTTATTTTGGGGGGCTTTGTTATTTTATTAGGGGGCTTAGATTAGGTGTAATTAGCTTAAAATTGTTGTAATATTTTTTAAATGTTTGTAACTTATTTTTTTTATTTTTTGTAACTTAGCTTTTTTTATTTTTTGTACTTTAGTTAGTTTATGTAATTGTATTTAATTGTAGTTATTTGTAGGTAATTTATTTAATTAATTTAATGATAGTGTAGTGTTAGGTTTAATTGTAACTTAGGTTAGGATTTATTTTAAAGGTAATTTTGTATTTCTTTTAGCTAGGTAGTTATTAAATAGTTAATAACTATTTAATAACTATTCTAACTAGCTAAAATAAATACAAAGATACCTGTAAAATAAATATAAATCCCAAAATAGCTACAATGTAATTATTAATTACATTGTAGCTATCTTAGGGTTTATTTTACAGGTAAGTATTTAGTTTTAAATAGGAATAATTTATTAAAGTATAGTGTAGTGTTAGGTGTAATTGTAACTTAGGTTAGGATTTATTTTACAGGTAAATTTCTCTTTATTTTAGCTAGGTAGCTATTAAATAGTTAATAACTATTTAATAGCTATTGTACCTAGTTAAAATAAATTGAAAGTTGCCTGGAAAATAAAAATAAATCCTAAGATAGCTACAATATAATTATTAGTTATATTGTAGCTATATTAGGGTTTATTTTATAGGTAAGTATTTAGTTTTAAATAGGATTAATTTATTTAATAATAGAAATATTATTTAGATTTATTTAATTAATATTTAAGTTAGGGGGTGTTAGGTTTAGTGTTAGACTTAGGTTTAGGGGTTAATAAATTTATTACAGTGGCGACGGTGTAGGGGGGGCAGGATAGGGGTTAATAAATTTATTATAGGTGGCGACGGTGTAGGGGGGGCAGGATAGGGGTTAATAAGTTTAATATAGGTTGCGGCGGGGTCCGGGAGCGGCGGTTTAGGGGTTAAACTATTTAGTTGCGGCGAGGTCCGGGATCAGCAGGATAGAGGTTAATAACTTTATTATAGGTGGCGACGGTATAGGGGGGGCAGGATAGGGGTTAATAAATGTATTATAGGTGGCGATGGTGTAGGGGGGGCAGGATAGGGGTTAATAGGTATCATGTAGGTGGCGGCGGGATCTGGGAGCGGCGGTTTAGGGGTTAATACATATATTATAGTTGCGGCGGGGTCAGGGAGCGGTGGTTTAGGGGTTAACATGTTTATTATAGCTTGCGGTGGGCTCCGGGAGCGGCAGTTTAGGTGGGAATAACTTTATTTAGTTGCGGCGGTGTAGGGGGGGCAGATTAGGGGTGTTTAGACTCGGGGTACATGTTAGGGTGTTAGGTGCAGACGTTTCCCATAGGAATCAATGGGATGTCTGGCAGCAGCGAACATGAACCTTCGCTATGGTCTGACTCCCATTGATTCCTATGGGATCCGCCACCTCCAGGACGGCGGATTGAAAACCAGGTACGCTGGGCCGGAAAAGTTCCGAGCGTACCTGCTAGTTTTTTGATAACTAGCAAAAGTAGTCAGATTGTGCCGCACTTGTGTGCGGAACATCTGGAGTGACGTAAGAATCGATCTGTGTCGGACTGAGTCTGGCGGATCGAAGCTTACGTCACAAAATTCTACTTTTGCCGGTCTCTAGCCTTTGATAACTAAGGCGAATCAGCCTCGCCACAAATACGCTGCGGAATTCCAGCGTATTTGAGGTTGATGGCTTGATAACTACCCCCCAATAAATTTAAAGCATAGCAGACTCACTGTGTAACTGAATTCAGTTTTGGAGGGCCAGCCCCCGCTACACTTCACTTACAGGCTGGGGAGATTTCTACTACACACAGCAGAAGCAAAAGACAGGGGAGATTGTTAATGAGGGCATAAAGCAGAAGCAACTTTCGGCTCTGTAACTGCACCACTGAGCTAGCAGAAGTGTGGCTATAACTCTCACACCTCTCCCAGCCATGTGCAGGACATTTCCCTTATGCCATTGCCCTTTTCCTTGGTGCCACTTGCCACCTGGCGCACATGATAAATCAAGCTTTGTTTTAATGTATGTGCCCAAGAACCACTCATATTTATTGTTCTAACCAAATTGCAGCAGCCTTGTCTCTGGCAAGCTTTACAGCACAACCATTAGAGTTGCACCTCACACGCCTTCTGGCTACACACACAGTAAGACCAGCTACTCAACTAGCTGTGCCGCTCATTCTAACCACTCCCTACCCTTCTAGGTAAACCTTTTCTTGGCAGTGGAGCTCAGGGTAGCATGGGTGCGCTAGGAGTGTGACAATAACACACGGTTATGGCTATCAGGACAGCACTTGGAGGGACTCAAATGCCCAAAACAGCCAATGTGAAATTTGCTCCTGCTTTTCCTGTGTCCCTGCATGATAGGGGTTGTGTTTCACCATCAGCTGCACAAATTCTCAGGTAGTCAGCACGGGGCCGCCGAAATAGCAGGGCCTGGGGCTGGTGCCCCGCTCACCCTGCTCAAAGGACAGCCTGTTCTGGGAATTCTCCTGTTCAGCCCAGGGAACTGCCCTGTCCCTCCCACTTTCTGAAAGTATCAGTTTTGCTTACAATGGAGAAAATACAAAGTACAATGTAATTTGTAAAAGATAAACAAAAATTTAAAAAGTATGATCCTAAGTTATTAAATTAGCATACAAACTTTCAAAGCTTAACCAGAATGTGTAAAATCACCACTAGATCAAAATGTATTAAGTGTATTAAAATATTAATTAGAAAGTGCAAAGCTTAAATGCAATAATACTGAAAGGACCCAATCTGAAATGTATAGTAATACAAAATACAATGCACAAAGTGTAAGTCTAACAAAACTCTCATATCATGCAGTGCTATATTGTACTGGGCTTGTCTCTGCTTCACATACATAAATAAGAGAGATCTTGCAGTGCTGGAGAGTTCTGCTGTTTTTCTTTTGTGAAGTCTGAACTACAATTTCTCTCCAAGCTGGAGAATCTTTGAATATTAGGACCTTAATCTTTGGTGGCTTTTTGAGCATTATATATGGCTAAATAAACAATCTAAAAATTTCCTCTCTAAAATTACTTTCCACAATATTTTGGAATGTGTCAGTGGAATTATTTTTCCATTCAGCCAATAGAGCATTCGTGAGGTTAGAAACTGATGTTAGATGAAAAGGTGTGGCTCACAATCGGCATTCCAAATAATTCCTTTTTGTCTAATATGTCTTTGTACCCTCTATCCACTATCTTTATAGCAGGCACTATTATGTGGTATTGTCCGCCTGGCATCCACAACACCCAAATTCTTCCATCAGACATCTATTGAAGCTTGATACATCACTTGAGAGAACACATTTCCACTGCTCCAGGGTCCAGTGGGGTGTGCTTTACACCACTTCAGCTGACACTTGGCATTGTGCATGTTGATGTGAGGCTTGTGTACAGCTGCTCGGCTATGGAAAGCCATAAATCTCCCAGTTGCATTCTCTGTAGTGAGTGATAAAACAGAGGATGGGCAATTTGTACATGCTATGAGCTTCAGCACTTGGCAGCCGCTCTCTGTAAGTTTGCATGGTCTACCATTTCATCTCTGGGCTGTTGTTACTCTTAGACACTCAAACTTCACAATAAAAACACTTAGTAGGGCAGAAATGTCATGAAATAACTTGCGGTAAAGGTGGCAACTTAGTGACACGTTTAAAGTAAAAGAGCTCTTAAGTACAACCCTTTGAACTGCAAATGTGTGTCTGGAGATTTCAGATTTTATTAGATAGATAGATAGATAGATAGATAGATAGATAGATAGATAGATAGATAGATAGATAGATAGATAGATACATAGATGGCATTGCTATTACTATGGTGACTGATTTGGGTTCAATTTGCACAGGGTGATGGGCTTTTGGGTTTAAGTGTTTGTCTTTTTGTGTGATTCTGATTGGTCTCAGGAAGGGGAGATCATCACCAAAATGTTACCACATTAAAAACTTTTTTTATTTTTACAAGATGTGCAATCCAGTGATTGCGGTCTTTTTTGTAATTATGAGTTCCCTGTACCAGCACCCTGGTGGATAGACATGTGCACCGCTAAAAAATTCGGTTCGTTTTCGGTTCGGATCGATTCGGACTTTTAGAATTTCGTTTCGGATCGAATCTGATTCGGCAAAATTTGAATAAATTCGTTTCGGATTTATTCGGATCCGAATAAATTCGTTTCGGATTTATTCGGATTCGGCTGAATTCGGTTCTATTCCGTTCCGAAATTCGGTATGTTTTTACTACACTAACACCCATTTAGTACACTAAGTCACTAACACCCATAAACTACCTATGAACCACTAAACCGAGGCCCCCCCACATCGCAAACCCTATAATAACATTATTTAACCCCTAATCTGCCGATCAGATATCGCCGCCGCCTACATTATAGCTATTAACCCCTAATCTGCTGTCCCTAACACCGCCGACCCCTACATTATAGTTATTAACCCCTAATCTGCCTCCCCCAACGTCGCCGCAATCTAACTATAAGTATTAACCCCTAATCTGCCGACCCGATATCGCCGCCGCCTACATTATAGCTATTAACCCCTAATCTGCTGTCCCTAACACCGCCGACCCCTACATTATAGTTATTAACCCCTAATCTGCCTCCCCCAACGTCGCCGCAATCTAACTATAAGTATTAACCCCTAATCTGCCGACCCGATATCGCCGCCGCCTACATTATAGCTATTAACCCCTAATCTGCTGTCCCTAACACCGCCGACCCCTACATTATAGTTATTAACCCCTAATCTGCCTCCCCCAACGTCGCCGCAATCTAACTATAAGTATTAACCCCTAATCTGCCGACCCGATATCGCCGCCGCCTACATTATAGCTATTAACCCCTAATCTGCTGTCCCTAACACCGCCGACCCCTACATTATAGTTATTAACCCCTAATCTGCCTCCCCCCAACGTCGCCGCAATCTAACTACAAGTATTAACCCCTAATCTGCCGACCGCAAATTGCCGCCACTATAATAAATGTATTAACCCCTAAACCGCCGCACTCCCGCCTCGCAAACACTATAATACATTTTATTAACCCCTAATCTGCCCTCCCTAACATCGCCGCCACCTACCTACAATTATTAACCCCTAATCTCCCGCCCCCATCGTCGCCGCTACTATAATAAGGTTATTAACCCCTAAACCTAAGTCTAACCCTAACCCTAACACCCCCTAACTTAAATATAATTTAAATAAAACGAAATAAGTTTACTATAGTTAAATAAATGAATCCTATTTAAAACTAAAGACTTACCTGTAAAATAAACCCTAATATAGCTACAATATAACTAATAGTTACATTGTAGCTATTTTAGCATTTATATTTATTTTACAGGCAACTTTGTATTTATTTTAACTAGGTACAAAAGCTATTAAATAGTTATTGACTAATTAATAGCTACCTAGTTAAAATAATTACAAAATTACCTGTAAAATAAATCCTAACCTAAGTTACTATTAAACCTAACTCTACACTATCATTAAATAAATTAACTACAAGTACCTACAATTAAATACAATGAAATAAACTAAACTAAAGTACAAAAAAAACAAACACTAAATTACAAAAAATAAAAAAAATTACAAGAATTTTAAACTAATTACACCTAATCTAAGCCCCCTAATAAAATAACAAAGCCCCCCAAAATAAAAAAATGCCCTACCCTATACTAAATTACAAAAGTAATCAGCTCTATTACCTTACCAGCCCTGAACAGGGCCTTTTGCGGGGGCATGCCCCAAAGAAAACAGCTCTTTTGCCTGTAAAAAAAAACACAATACCCCCCCCCCCACATTACAACCCACCACCCACATACCCCTACTCTAACCCAAACCCCCCTTAAATAAACCTAACACTACCCCCCTGAAGATCTCTCTACCGTGTCTTCACCCAGCGGGCCGAAGTCTTCATCCGATCGGGCAGAAGAGGACATCCAGACCGGCAGAAGTCTTCATCCAAGCGGGGCAAGAAGAGGTCTTCCATCCATCAGAAGTCTTGATCCAGGCGGCATCTTCTCTGTTCATCCATCCGGAGCGGAGCGGCAGCATCCTGAAGACATCCCACGCAGAGCATCCTCTTCTTTCTTGATCCGACGACTAGGTGACTGTACCTTTAAGTGACGTCATCCAAGATGGCGTCCCTTGAATTCCGATTGGCTGATAGGATTCTATCAGCCAATCGGAATTAAGGTATGAAAAATCTGATTGGCTGATTCAATCAGCCAATCAGATTCAAGTTCAATCCGATTGGCTGATCCAATCAGCCAATCAGATTGAGCTAGCATTCTATTGGCTGATCGGAACAGCCAATAGAATGCGAGGTCAATCTGATTGGCTGATTCCATCAGCCAATCGGATTGAACTTGAATCTGATTGGCTGATTAAATCAGCCAATCAGATTTTTCCTACCTTAATTCCGATTGGCTGATAGAATCCTATCAGCCAATCGGAATTCAAGGGACGCCATCTTGGATGACGTCACTTAAAGGTACAGTCACCTAGTCGTCGGATCAAGAAAGAAGAGGATGCTCTGCGTGGGATGTCTTCAGGATGCTGCCGCTCCGCTCCGGATGGATGAACAGAGAAGATGCCGCCTGGATCAAGACTTCTGATGGATGGAAGACCTCTTCTTGCCCCGCTTGGATGAAGACTTCTGCCGGTCTGGATGTCCTCTTCTGCCCGATCGGATGAAGACTTCGGCCCGCTGGGTGAAGACACGGTAGAGAGATCTTCAGGGGGGTAGTGTTAGGTTTATTTAAGGGGGGTTTGGGTTAGAGTAGGGGTATGTGGGTGGTGGGTTGTAATGTGGGGGGGGGTATTGTGTTTTTTTTTACAGGCAAAAGAGCTGTTTTCTTTGGGGCATGCCCCGCAAAAGGCCCTGTTCAGGGCTGGTAAGGTAATAGAGCTGATTACTTTTGTAATTTAGTATAGGGTAGGGCATTTTTTTATTTTGGGGGGCTTTGTTATTTTATTAGGGGGCTTAGATTAGGTGTAATTAGTTTAAAATTCTTGTAATTTTTTTTATTTTTTGTAATTTAGTGTTTGTTTTTTTTGTACTTTAGTTTAGTTTATTTCATTGTATTTAATTGTAGGTACTTGTAGTTAATTTATTTAATGATAGTGTAGAGTTAGGTTTAATAGTAACTTAGGTTAGGATTTATTTTACAGGTAATTTTGTAATTATTTTAACTAGGTAGCTATTAAACAGTAAATATCTATTTAATAGCTATTGTACCTAGTTAAAATAAATACAAAGTTGCCTGTAAAATAAATATAAATGCTAAAATAGCTACAATATAACCATTAGTTATATTGTAGCTATATTAGGGTTTATTTTACAGGTAAGTCTTTAGTTTTATATAGGATTCATTTATTTAGTTAATTTAATGATAGTGTAGTGTTAGGTGTAATTGTAACTTAGGTTAGGGTTTATTTTACAGGTAAATTTGTATTTATTTTAGCTAGGTAGTTATTAACTATTTAATAGCTATTGTACCTAGTTAAAATAAATACAAAGTTGCCTGTAAAATAAATATAAATCCTAAAATAGCTACAATGTAACTATTAGTTATATTGTAGCTATATTAATAGCTAGTAGGGGGCTTAGATTAGGTGTAATTAGTTTAAAATTATTGTAATATTTTATTATTTTTGCTAATTTAGTGTTTGTTTGTTTTTTTGTACTTTTCTGATGGATGGAAGACCTCTTCTTGCCCCGCTTGGATGAAGACTTCTGCCAGTCTGGATGTCCTCTTCTGCCCCATCGGATGAAGACTTCGGCCCGGCTGGGTGAACACGACTCAAGGTAGGGAGATCTTCAGGGGGGTAGTGTTAGGTTTATTTAAGGGGGGTTTGGGTTAGAGTAGGGGTATGTGGGTGGTGGGTTGTAATGTGGGGGGAGGGATTGTGTTTTTTTTTTACAGGCAAAAGAGCTGTTTTCTTTGGGGCATGCCCCGCAAAGGGCCCTGTTCAGGGCTGGTAAGGTAATAGAGCTGTTAACTTTTGTAATTTAGTATAGGTTAGGGCATTTTTTTTATTTTGGGGGGCTTTGTTATTTTATTAGGGGGCTTAGATTAGGTGTAATTAGTTTAAAATTCTTGTAATATTTTTTTATTTTTTGTAATTTAGTGGGGGGGGGGTTTGTACTTTAGTTTAGTTTTTTTAATTGCATTTAATTGTAGGTACTTGTAGTTAATTTATTTAATGATAGTGTAGTGTTAGGTTTAATTGTAACTTAGGTTAGGATTTATTTTACAGGTAATTTTGTAATTATTTTAACTAGGTAGCTATTAAATAGTCAATATCTATTTAATAGCTATTGAACCTAGTTAAAATGAATACAAAGTTGCCTGTACAATAAATATAAATGCTAAAATAGCTACAATGTAACTATTAGTTATATTGCAGCTATATTAGGGTTTATTTTACAGGTAAGTCTTTAGTTTTATATAGGATTCATTTATTTAGTTAATTTAATGATAGTGTAGTGTTAGGTGTAATTGTAACTTAGGTTATGATTTATTTTACAGGTAAATTTGTATTTATTTTAGCTAGGTAGTTATTAAATAGTTATTAACTATTTAATAACTATTGTACCTAGTTAAAATAAATACAAAGTTGCCTGTAAAATACATATAAATCCTAAAATAGCTACAATGTAACTATTAGTTATATTGAAGCTATATTAATAGCTAGTAGGGGGCTTAGATTAGG
Source organism: Bombina bombina (assembly GCF_027579735.1). Taxonomy (NCBI): domain Eukaryota; kingdom Metazoa; phylum Chordata; class Amphibia; order Anura; family Bombinatoridae; genus Bombina; species Bombina bombina. The sequence goes on along the minus strand of NC_069501.1, from coordinate 424,987,679 downwards.
TGTAATTAGTTTAAAATTATTGTAATATTTTATTATTTTTTGTAATTTAGTGTTTGTTTGTATTTTGGTACTTGTATGATGGATGGAAGACCTCTTCTTGCCCCACTTGGATGAAGACTTCTGCCGGTCTGGATGTCCTCTTCTGCCCCATCGGATGAAGACTTCGGCCCGGCTGGGTGAACACGACTCAAGGTAGGGAGATCTTCAGGGGGGTAGTGTTAGGTTTATTTAAGGGGGGTTTGGGTTAGAGTAGGGGTATGTGGGTGGTGGGTTGTAATGTGGGGGGGGGATTGTGTTTTTTTTTTACAGGCAAAAGAGCTGTTTTCTTTGGGGCATGCCCCGCAAAGGGCCCTGTTCAGGGCTGGTAAGGTAATAGAGCTGTTAACTTTTGTAATTTAGTATAGGGTAGGGCATTTTTTTTATTTTGGGGGGCTTTGTTATTTTATTAGGGGGCTTAGATTAGGTGTAATTAGTTTAAAATTCTTGTAATATTTTTTTATTTTTTGTAATTTAGTGTTTGTTTTTTTTTGTAATTTAGTGGGGGGGTTTTGTACTTTAGTTTATTTAATTGTAGATAATTGTAGGTACTTGTAGTTAATTAGGTTTAATTGTAACTTAGGTTAGGATTTATTTTACAGGTAATTTTGTAATTATTTTAACTAGGTAGCTATTAATTAGTCAATAACTATGTAATAGCTATTGTACCTAGTTAAAATAAATACAAAGTTGTCTGTAAAATAAATATAAATGCTAAAATAGCTACAATGTAACTATTAGTTATATTGCAGCTATATTAGGGTTTATTTTACAGGTAAGTATTTAGTTTTATATAGGATTAATTTATTTAGTTAATTTAATGATAGTGTAGTGTTAGGTGTTAGTGTAACTTAGGTTAGGATTTATTTTACAGGTAAATTTGTATTTATTTTAGCTAGGTAGTTATTAAATAGTTATTAACTATTTAATAACTATTGTACCTAGTTAAAATAAATACAAAGTTGCCTGTAAAATAAATATAAATGCTAAAATAGCTACAATGTAACTATTAGTTATATTGTAGCTATATTAGGGTTTATTTTACAGGTAAGTCTTTAGTTTTAAATAGGATTCATTTATTTAACTATAGTAAACTTATTTCGTTTTATTTAAATTATATTTAAGTTAGGGGGTGTTAGGGTTAGGGTTAGACTTAGGTTTAGGGGTTAATAATCTTATTATAGTAGCGGCGACGATGGGGGCGGGAGATTAGGGGTTAATAATTGTAGGTAGGTGGCGGCGATGTTAGGGAGGGCAGATTAGGGGTTAATAAAATGTATTATAGTGTTTGCGAGGCGGGAGTGCGGCGGTTTAGGGGTTAATACATTTATTATAGTGGCGGCGATTTGCGGTCGGCAGATTAGGGGTTAATACTTGTAGTTAGATTGCGGCGACGTTGGGGGAGGCAGATTAGGGGTTAATAACTATAATGTAGGGGTCGGCGGTGTTAGGGACAGCAGATTAGGGGTTAATAGCTATAATGTAGGCGGCGGTGATATCGGGTCGGCAGATTAGGGGTTAATTCTTGTAGTTAGATTGCGGCGACGTTGGGGGAGGCAGATTAGGGGTTAATAACTATAATGTAGGGGTCGGCGGTGTTAGGGACAGCAGATTAGGGGTTAATAGTTATAATGTAGGTGGCGGCGATATTCGGTCGGCAGATTAGGGGTTAATAAAATAATGTAGGTGTCAGCGATAGCGGAGGCAGCAGATTAGGGGTTAATAAGTGTTAGATTAGGGGTGTTTAGAGACTCGGGGTACATGTTAGGGTGTTAGGTGCAGACTTAGTGTTTCCCCATAGGAAACAATGGGGCTGCGGTGTTAGTTTTTTTTCAGCCGAAACTCCCATTGTTTCCTATGGGGAAATGCCGAATTTTAACGAGCTAATTCGGATTTATTCGGAGATACGGCAGCTATTTCGGATTCATTCGGTAGATTCGGAAGTATTTTAATTCGGAAATCCGAATCGATCCGAATCTCCGAATTTACCGAATTTACCGAATTTCCGAATTAATCCGAAACGAACCGCACATGTCTACTGGTGGATGACTTGGAGTAACTTAAGACACTTCTATACAAAGGTACATACTTTAGTTTCATTACTTCAACTCAAGCAGAATGTTTGCTAAATGATAGCCCAGATATACCAGTATTTAAACACCTCCCAAAAATATGTAAGTCCCTTGACAGCCCCCGGGTAGACCCATAATTCCAACAATAGGTACCATAGGGGAGAATTTAGGAAAATGGGTAGATGATTTTTTTCAGCCTATTGTTAAACATCTCACAGGATATCTTAGGGATACTAAGCAATTGCTGAGAAAGTTAGAGGGATGCACATGGAGTAATGACTATCAACTTTTGACAGTTGACGTAGTGTCAATATATTCTGGTATCCCCCATACTGAAGGTCTTATAGCTTTGAAAGAGATGCTACTTTTATACACCAACTTTTACCCTGCTTTTATTGAACATATTGTGGAGATTGTAAAATATCTGTTAACCCACAATTATTTAATCTTTGAAGGTATATATTATGTTCAGAAACAGGGCACAGCAATGGGGGCAAAATTTGCACCCTCATATGCAAATGTATGCAAATTTATATTTAGGTTATTTCGAACTCAATAAGATTTTTGAGGAGAATATCCATTTTTTTACTAGGTTCATTGATGACCTTTTGATTATTTGGAAGGGAAATAACATAGAAATAGAGTATTTTATCCAGTAAATTAACGACAATGAGAAGAACCTAAGATTTACGAATCTGAGCTCCCAGATACAGATAGACTTAAAGATCAGAGGGGATACAGAGAAAGGTCACATTGAAACAGAGGTCTATAGGAAGAAGATATCAGATAACACGATACTAAGAGCAGATTCCAGCCACCCTAATTGTGTGAAAAAAGGTATCCCTAAAGGTCAGATTATGCCCTTAGGAGAGTACAAGGGAGAGTAAATATCATACTCAGGCGAATGTTCTTAAAAAAAGACTAATCAGTAGATTATAAGGAAAGGGATTTGATTAAAACTATGGAAGAAGTTCAATCTATGGATAGGAAATCCTTACTAGAAGATAAACAAAAGGGGAATAAATTGGGTGAACAAAATACCCTAACTTTTTCTACAATATATAATAAACAATATGCGGACATATGTAACATAATTCAGAAATATACTCCAATATTGAAAAATGACCCTAAATTAAAGGAAGTGGTAGACAAAGGTATTAGATGTATTTCAAGAAAAGCAGAAACTATTGAGAATAATATGAATAGGGATTTTTCAAACATACAAGTACCAGAGCGGATGATGTGGTTAAGGAAAAGGAAAGGTAATTACAGGTGTGGTGGTACACCTTGTAAATCATGTGGCTATATTAAAATAGGAGATAAGTTTGTCTCCACTGTCACTGTCAGAATTTGTGGTAGACCAACATTTGAATTGCAATTCTAGATCTGTGATATATCTGATCACTTGTAAATATTGCTATAGACAGTACACAGGTAGAACTACACAAATAATGAAGGACAGAATTAGAGAACACCTCTTGTCCCTAGAAACCGAAATACCAAGAACCCCAGTGGCTAAACACTTTGCAACCCATAGAAGAGGTGTGGTGTATAATAAGGAGGAACTGGATAATATTAACTCTTTATTTTCTTTCCAAGCAATAGATTAGGTACTGCAATTGAATGTAGGTGGGGATAGAGAACGAGCCCTAGATAGAAAAGAGGTTTACTGGATCTATACATTGAAAACAGGTAGCCCACTTGACATCAATGAGATATCTGATGTAAAATTATTTACAGGTAATTAAAATAACTAACAAACTTGGATTGCCTTGCCTTAATTCTCAGGTATACACAAAAAGGGTACTCCTATATTTTCTAGATAATAAGGCTAGTTACGAAAGCATCTATGGATAGTTAGAATTTATCAGATAGATTATACATAGTTTCCTAATAGACTATTAATCCTAATCTAACATAGGATTTCTGTATAGGTTATAATGTGACAATAAAAGCTAGTATAATCTTTTTTGTTTAGAAAAGATTTCTTCTGACATGATATCCATATTTTAGTAACTTTTCTATCACAATGATATGTATAGATAATTATGAATTGAATAGGGGCCTATTTGTTGTTCTTACAAATTGATAAATCTTGAATTTTGGTTTAATATAGAGTAGTACAGCGATAGTAAATCTTATTTATCTAAAACATCTTAAATTATCATTGCTATAGCTGTGCTAGAATTCTGTTATAATATTAAAATTTCTTGAAATATATACTGTATAACACACCAGTGTAATATTTTCCAACTTTAAGCTTACATCTATATTGATATTCACATATGTTTAAACAATTATTATGTTGATATAGTTGTTAGATGGTATAGAAATTTAGCACTCAGACTGAAAGTATAATATTTTAATTTGTATAATTTTTTTCTTTAAGCACTATGTAAATGTACTGTTTCTTTAAATTGAACAAGTGTGTTGTGCCTATTAAAGGAAGGTGTGAATCAGCTGTTGTTATCCCTGATGAAGTGCCGTGTAGCGGCAGGAAATGCGTCGGATGACGGTTGAGGTGTGTGGAGTGGTGTTAGCCCCTTTTGTTTATATTACAAAATAAAGCTTTTGTAAGTTTAGAAGTGCTAGTCTGTCAGACTGTTATTTACCTCAATGTTTTGGAGCACTTAGATAGATACATAGATAGATAGCATTGTTATTACTATGGTGAGTGATTTGGGATCAATTTGCACAGGGTGAGGGGTTTTTGGGTTTAAATGTTTGTCTTTTTGTGTGATTCTGATTGGTCTCAGGAAGAAGAGATTATCACGAAAACATTACCACATTAAAAACTTTTTTTATTTTTACAAGATGTGCAATCCAGTGATTGAGAAACATAGAAACATAGAAACATAGATATTGACGGCAGATAAGAGCCATAGGCCCAGCAAGTCTGCCCGACCTTACCTAACAGTATAAACTTATCTAGTTCGTAGGATAGCCCTATGCTTGTCCCATGCATTTTTAAAGTCCCCCACAGTGTTTGTTGCTACTACCTCTTGAGGAAGTTTATTCCATAAATCAATCACTCTTTCTGTAAAGAAGTGCTTCCTCAAATTACTCCTGAATCTACTACCCTTTAGCTTGAGCTCATGACCCCTTGTTCTTGAATTTTCCATTTTATGTAAAATACCCACAGCCTCAGTTTTACTAAACCCTTTAATGTACTTGAAAGTTGCTATCATATCACCTCTTTCCCTTCTCTCCTCTAAGCTATACATATTTAGGTCATTGAGCCTATCCTGGTAAGTTTTATTTTTTAGACCATGTACCATTTTGGTAGCCCTCCTTTGCACAGATTCAAGTTTGTTAATATCCTTCTGAAGATATGGCCTCCAGAACTGCACACAATACTCAAGATGAGGCCTAACTAATGATCTATAAAGTGGCATAAGAACCTTACTATTTCTGCTGCAAATACCTCTACCAATACATCCAAGCATTCTGCTAGCCTTACTCGCTGCATTACTACATTGTTTACTAAGTTTTAAATCATCTGAAATAATAATTCCCAAGTCCTGTTCCTCGTCTGTAACAGTCAGTAAAGTGTGATTGAGTCTGTAATTAACATTTGGATTTTTCTTCCCTAAATGCATTATTTTACACTTTGCTGTGTTAAACTTTAGATCCCAGTCGTTTGTCCAATCCTCCAATTGTTGTATATCACTTCTCATTTTGTCTACCCCCCCCTGGAACATCCACTCTGTCTTTTTTGTAATTATGAGTTCCCTGTACCAGCACCCTGGTGGATAACTTGTTTGTCTGTGAGAGTGCAGGTCCTACATGAGAGAGAGAGAGAGAGAGAGAAAGAGAGAGAGAGAGAGAGAGAGAGAGAGAGAGAGAGAGAGAGAGAGAGAGAGAGAGAGAGAGAGAGAGAGAGAGAGAGAGAGAGAGAGAGAGAGAGAGAGAAAGAAAGTGAGAGTGTGTGGATTTCAATAATTTTCATTGCGATTCTTTTTTTTTTTAAACACCTCTCGAACCACATATATCATAAAATGAAATTCTAGTTAAGCTAAAAATCTAAAAGCTGTTATTTTCACAGGGGTTTTCAGAGTTTCTTTTCACTTAAAGGGACTCTAAACCCAAACATTTTCTTTCATGGTGCCGGTAGAGAATATAATTTTAAACAACACTCCAATTGACTTCTATTATCTAATTTTCTTCATTCTTTAGAAATCATTTGCTGAAGAGAAAGCAATGCACATGGGTAAGCCAATCACATGAAGCATCTATGTGCAGCCACCAATCAGCAGCTACTAAGCCTATCTAGATATGCTTTTCAGCAAAGTATATCAAGAGAATTAAGCCAAATAAATGACATAAGTAAATTAGAAACTTGTTTAAAATTGCATGCTTTTTCTAAATTATGAAATAAAAAAATTGGGTTTAATGTCCCTTTAAACATTGATTCATGACATGTATAAAAAACAAAACAATACTTAACAGGACAGTAAATATTTTTAGTTAAATCCATCCTCCATGAGATATATACTTCATGCCAGTAATGGAGAAGGATACGTCAGTTGCCAACTCTGTTTCCATGCTACCAGGGTCCAGATTGGAAAGAAGACCATTTCAGGATGACGACAAGTGGTCATCATCTGCATTGATAAATATACATGTACATGATTAAAATGGTTTGTCATACAAATCTAAGGGTTAATCTTACACTCAATCACACTCAATGGGCTTTTGTTTTTTAAATTGTGTTGAAGAGAAACTATACTAGGTATAGGTATATATTAGGGTTGCACCGATACCGATACTAGTATCGGTATCGGTACCGATACCAAGTATTTGCATGAGTACTTGTACTCATGCAAAAGGCACCGATACTTAAACCGATACCCGCAATTCCTACACATACGCCATCTTGTGGCATTTTTCAAACTGGATGTTCCCATTTCATTTTAAGCTGGAGTGGAGACTTAACTAAAAAATTGTTCACTTCTGTTCTGCTAATACAAATTGCTGTTATTTTTATTATTGTACGTTTGAGAGCAGTGCCCCAAAAGCTGCTACTATACAGCTGGAAGCCTACCTGGGAGAGATCTCTGTACCTCATTCAGACAAACCCCTGACATACTGGGCGGTTAATAAACTGAGATTTAATGGCCCAAAAATATCTTTATGACCCATGCAGTAGTGTGAAAGGCTGTTCAGCTTAGCGTCAAACGTCCTTACTGATAAAAGAAACAGACTTATAGCTTAACATGCAGAGATGCTTCTGTTCCTTAAAAAGAACTTGCCACTAACTTTTGAAAAATTACTCTAATTGCTAGATTGCCTGTTATACTGCTTGTTCTCATCTTGCACAACTATGCTCAAAACATACTGTACTCTGAGGAACATCCTTAGCCAGGGCTGGACTGGGAACAAAAAGCAGCCCTGGAAAAATATGAAGACCAGCCCTATTTTCTGTTGAGTCAGTAGAATGCAAACGCCCCAGTTTTCTCAAAGGGGATTACTGGGATACTGCTTCCCCAATATTATTTTCAGAATTAAATTATATTACTTATTACTTATTATTGTAGCTTTCCAGACCCAGCTGCTGCAGCTATTATTTATTGTAGTTAATTAATATATGTTATTGTAATATTTTTATTTATAAACATGTTCTGTGAACTTTGTGACAACAAGCACATAAAACTGTTTTATTATTAAAACATGTCTTTTGAGATACAGTTCATAATTATAAAGAAGCGATCTTAAATCATTAGTCTGTATTGTGCTTGGTAAACTGTCATGACATAAAAAAAAAGTATTGGTAATTGGTATCGGCGAGTATTTGAAAAAAAGTATTGGTACTTGTACTCGGTCTTAGAAAAATGGTATCGGTGCAACCCTAGTATATATATTTTACAAAAAATAATATATATATATACATACAGTATCTCACAAAAGTGAGTACACCCCTCACATTTTTGTAAATATTTTATTATATCTTTTCATGTTCATGTGACAACACTGAAGAAATGACACATTGCTACAATGTAAAGTAGTGAGTGTACAGCCTGTATAACAGTGTAAATTTGCTGTCCCCTCAAAATAACTCAACACACAACCATTAATGTCTAAACCGTTGGCAACAAAAGTGAGTTCACCCCTAAGTGGAAATGTCCAAATTGGGCCCAAAGTGTCAATATTTTGTGTGGCCAATATTATTTTCCAGCACTGCCTTAACCCTCTTGGGCATGGAGTTCACCAGAACTTCACGGGTTGCCACTGGAGTCCTCTTCCACTCCTCCATGACTAGGGTGACAATATCTCCGCTTTAAAAAGGGACACATATGCAAAGAAAATCTTTAAACAGCCCAGAAAACAGCCCTGACATATGTATTTTTCATATGTGTCCCTTTTTAAAGCAACAATATGGTCACCCTATTCATGACGACATCACGGAGCTAGTGGATGTTAGAGACCTTGTGCTCCCCCACCTTCCGTTTGAGGATGCCCCACAGATGCTCAATAGGGTTTAGGTCTGAAGACATGCTTGGCCAGTCCATCACCTTTACCCTTAGCTTCTTTAACAAGGCAGTAGTCATCTTGAAGGTGTGTTTGGGGTCGTTATTATGTTGGAATACCCTGTGGCCCAGTCTCTGAATGGAGGGGATCATGCTCAGTATGTCACAGTACATGTTGGCATTCATGGATCCCTCAATGGACTGTAGCTCCCCAGTGCTGGCAGCACTAATGCAGGCCCAGACCATGACACTCCCACCACCAAGCTTGACTGTAGGCAAGACACACTTGTCTTTGTACTCCTCACCTGGTTGCCGTCACACACGCGTGACAACATCTGAACCAAATAAAAGCAAAGACAGATGCGGCACATGGCCCAATATTGTTGATTCCAAAGGATGTATATATTAATGATGTGTTGATTTGCACTCACATGTGTTGAAGCACTAAAAAACAGTGCAGTAGGAGCAGGCTGGGATCTATAACAGTCACCCAGCAGACCGACCTCTTGGAAGAGATAGATAATCTGTGATGTGGAGATACAAAAGGACACAAAGGTGCCTATATGGCCTAGTACAGTTTAAACCATATGGTATACAATGTGAGTGGTATGATATAAACTCACATTTGTTGTAGCATCTCCAATGATGCCAATGAAGCAGGAAGGGATCAATACAGTCACCCAACAGACTTATACAAGGCAAACAGCAAATACCAAGACTCCAGAAGGTCCAATGTGCCAGAAATATTGGTCCAAAAATACAGTGCAGCAAGAGTCTCCCGAGATTGCCGCCACTATGATAAAGCTATTAACCCCTAAACCTCCGGCCTCCCACATCGCCGCCACTAAATACACCTATTAACCCCTAAACCTCCGGCCTCCCACATCGCCGCTACTAAATAAAGCTATTAAGCCCTAAACCTCCGGTCACCACATCGCCGATAATAAATAAATCTATTAACCCTAAACTGCCAGTCTCCCCACATCGCAAAACACTAAATTAAACTATTAACCCCTAAACCTAACATCGCCCAAACTTAAAATTAAAATTACAATATAACTATCTTCAAATAAATAAAGACTTACCTGTGAAATAAAATTAAACCTAACAGTAAACTATAAATTACCTGTATATATATATATAATTATTATATATATATATATATATATATATATATATATATATATATATATATATATATATATATATATATATATATATATACTATTCTAATAAAATAAAAAATACTACCAATTAAAAAATCTAAATTTTAAAAAACCTAACACTATGAAAAAATAGAAAAATCTAAAATTACAAAGAACAATAAACACTAAATTACGAAAAATAAAAAACAATAAGCTTACAAAAAATAATAAACAAAATTATCAAAAATAATAAAAATTAAAACTAATCTAATAGCCCTATAAAAATAAAAAAAGCCCCCCAATATAAAAACACCCCCTAGTCTACAATAAACTACCAATAGCCCTAGGGCCTTTTGTAGGGCATTGCCCTAAGTTAAACAGCTCTTTTACCTGTAAAAAAATACAGTCCACCCAACAGTAAAACCCACCACCCAACCATCCCCCAAAATAAAAACCTAACTCTAAAAAAAACCTAAGCTACCCATTGACCCTTAAGGGGCATTTGTATGGGCATTGCCCTTAAGAGGGCATTCAGTTCTTTTTCACTGCCCTTAAAAGGGCAATTCAGCTCTTTTACAAAAGACCAAAGCCCTAATCTAAAAAAAAAAAAAACACCAGAAAAACGAAAAAAAAAAAAAATAACACTAACCCCAGAATGAACTCACGGTTCAATCCAGGTGGCTGATTTAAACAGCCAATAGGATTTCAGAAGCTCTCATCCTTTTGGCCGATTTGAATTTGAAGAATCAAATCAGCCAATAAGAATGCACGGTACGCCATTTTGAAACGGCTACCATGCATTCAACTTCAGTGTACGGCAGTGACCGTATGAAGAGGACGCTCCGTGCAGGATGGGACCGGCTTCCAGGATGGCTCTGCTCCGCGCCGGCAGGATGAAGATAGAAAACACCCCCGGGATGGATAAAGATATTGCAGCCTGGATGAAGACTTCTTGCTGCCTGGATGGAGATGGATGTCCAGACTTCAAGAACAGTGAGTAGATATTCTGGGGTTAGTGTTAGGTTTCTTTTTCATGTTTTTCGGTGGGCTTTTTTTTAGATTAGGGCTTTGAGCTTTTGTAAAAGACTTGAATGCCTTTTAAGGGCAGTGAAAAAAGCTGAATGCCCTCTTAAGGGCAATGCCCTTACAAATGCCTCTTTAGGGGCAATGGGTAGCTTAGTTTTTTTTTAGAGTTAGGTTTTTATTTTGGGGGTTGGTTTGGTGGTGGGTTTTACTGTTGGGGGGACTTTGTATTTTTTTACAGGTAAAAGAGCTGTTTAACTTAGGGAAATGCCCTACAAAAGGCCCTTTTAAGGGCTTTTGGTAGTTTATTGTAGGCAAAATATAGTTATATTGTAATTTTAATTTAAAGTTAGGAGGGTGTTAGGTTTAGGGGTTAATAGTTTAGGTTTATTTAGTGGAGGTGATGTGGGAGGCCGGAGGTTTAGGGGTTAATAACTTTATTATAGTGGCGGCGATGTGGGAAGCCGGAGGTTTAAGGGTTAATAACTTTATTATAGAGGCAGCGATGTTGGGGAGTGGCGAATTATTATATTTAAATAGGGTTGGCAATGTGGGTGGGCAGCAGATTAGGGGTTATTAGGTTTATTTAATAGTCGCGATGTGGGTGGGCGGCAGATTAGGGGATAATAAGTTTTAAATAGTGTTTGCGATGCAGGAGGGTTGCGGTTTAGGGCTTAATAGGTAGTTTATGGGTGTTAGAGTACTTTGTAACAGTTTAGTTCTGAGTTTTGTGAAACATTTTTGTTTCGCAAAATCCATAACTATAGCTCTCAGATGGCGGTATGGAACGTGTAAGTATAGGCTGTAACGCAAGCTTTTTTGCCTCAACGCACAACCTGTAATACCGGCGCTATGAAAATCCCACACAAAAACGTAATTTTTTGAGTGAGGAATGGACATTGCGTTACAGGCTAAAATGCTTGCGGTATAGTTATACCAACACGACTCGTAATATGCGTTCCTGGCCATTACGCTGGAATGGCCATTTTTTCAGCATTAAAAGCCGTACTGCAACACTTGTAATCTAGCCGAATCAGTTTAAACAGAAATAGAGCCTTTTGTTTTTTTATTTACCTATGAAAAATATATATTTTTTAAAAGTAGACAACCAAAGGTTTTTATCTAGGCCCCTATTGATATATTTAATGCCACTATTTAGCTGTCAAATACAATCGAATACAAAAAAAATTGTTAACTTGTTATTTTTTTTGCAAACGTTGGGTTTCTCACTGAAATTATTTACACACAACTACTGCAGTCGTAAGACAAATGCATGGCTTTGCCATTGGATTTTGGCAATTAGAAGGCCGCTAATTGCAGCTGCTCACCACACTTCTCAAATTCCCAGCAATGAAGGGGTTAATCAGTTAGCTTATAAGGTTAATATTGCTCTAGTGTAAAGATCACCCTTCCATCTGACAGCTCCCACCACTGATCCGTACCTGATCTCTCACAAAAAAAATCTCCATCCCTCCGTTCACCACTGTATTAGGTACTGGCAGACAGTCTGCCAGTATGCAATTTAGGGCTCATTCTTATTTTAAATAGTTTTTTTTATTTATGTGGTGTAGATACCTCCTCTCCCTCCCGCCTCCCTGATCCCCCCCAAACATCTCTCTAACCCATCCCACCCCTTTCCACCATTTTATTCCTTTTGTGGGGGGGGGTTCTTCATTAAATAGTTTTATTGTCTTTTGTTGTTGTTGCTTATAGCAATAACAACATTGGCATAAAGGGCATATTTGCAGTGTGACAATGTATACATTCATGGTTTTAGTTTATTTTTTTATTTATTATTTCCTTTTTTTCTGTAGTGTTGGTGCCCCCTCCAAGCGATTACTGTATTACTGTAGCCCCCCCCCCCTCCAGTTCCATAGTGTAGGGACCTATCTCTCCCCTGCCTAATGATTTTGCCTTAGGGAACCCCACCTCTCCCTCCCCCTCCCTGCTTCCGGCCCACTGATCCCACTTGGCACCAATGAACAATAGTTACAGAGAGTGGTGCATTTGCACTACAGGGTTAAACATAGGTACTACATCAACACAGTATGATGGGCTAAGTACTGTGTACCTACGTCCAGTTGGTGCAAGGGCTTAAAAACAATAACTTATCAGATACAGTCACAAGTACCAATACTCGGTGCAAATACCAGAACTTTCTAATTATGTACAACATAAAATAATATATATTGAAAACCTCTATCAAAACAATAATCTTTGTCAAAATTATTATATCCATATAAAGCAGTGTATGAAGACCACCCAAACAATAGTAGGTGTGTATAGAAAAATCAATTAAATACAAAGGGGCCTATTTATCATCGGTCTTGCGAACCTGATCCGACAGTGCGGATCAGGTCCGCAAGACCTCGCTGAATGCGGAGAGCAATATGCTCTCCGCATTTAACATTTCACCAGCAGCTCACAAGGCTGGTGCAACACCGCCCCCTGCTGACTCGCGGCCAATGGGCCGCCAGCAGGGAGCTGTCAATCAACCCGATCGTAATCGATCGGGTTGATTTCCGGCGATTGCTGTCCGCCTGCTCAGAGCAGACGGACAGGGTTATGGAGCAGCGGTCTTTAGACCGCTGCTTCATAACTTGTGTTTCTGAAGACTCGCCAGAAACACGGGCCCACAAGCTCCGTACGGAGCTTGATAAATGGGCCCCAAAGACTAAATTGAGATTCAAGGTTATTATATATATCTGTTGTCCTCAGCAAACTGTGATTTGTGCACAAACTCAAATTCATTGTTAGTTTCAATATCTATACAGTTTTAACTTTACCTTTATGGTGCAATGTATATATATATATATATATATATATTTACTAGGCGATAAGCCTGCCCAAATTTACTGAAAATAATAAACAAAATTATCAAAAATAAAAAATATTAAACCTAATCTAATACCCCTATAAAAGTAACCAACCCCCCAAAAAAAATAAAACACCACCTAATCTAAACTAAACTACCAATAGCCCTTAAAAGGGCTTTTTGTATGGCATTGCCCTAAGTTAAATAGGTCTTTTACCTTTAAAAAATACCAATTACCCCCTAACAGTAACCCCCCCCCCCCACCAAACCAACCCCCAAAATAAAAAACCTAAATTTAAAAAACCTAAGCTACCCATTGCCCCTAAAGGGGCATTTGTATGGGCATTGTCCTTAAAAGGGCGCTATCAGCTCTTTTACAAACAGCTATTTTGTGCCCATAAAAAAAATAAAAAATCCCTAATCTAAAAAAAATACCACCCTAAAAAAAAAACCTAAGCCTAACCCCGAAATAGGTACTCACAGTTCCTGAAGTACGGTATTCAATCTTCAGTGTGTGGCAGCGACCGCATGAAGAGGAACCTCTACGCCGGTCCTGTTCCTCGACGGCCAGTCCTGCTCCACGATCGCCGGTCATGCTCCACGGTCATCTGTGCTTCACAATCACCTCCGTTCCGCGCAGCCTTTGCTCCAGATAAAGATAGAAGATGTCCCCGCGCTGGATGAAGACCTTCACTGCTTGGAAGAAGACCTACGCCGCCGGACTTCAGGAACTGTGAGTACCTATTTCGGGGTTAGACTAGGATTTTTTTTAATTTCTTGGGGTGTTTATTTTTAGATTAGGGATTTTTTTTTATTTTTTATAGGTGCAAAAAAGCTGTTTTTAAAAGAGCTGATTGCCCTTTTAAGGGCAATGCCCATACAAATGCCCCTTTAGGGGCAATGGGTAGCTTAGGTTTTTTAGAATTAAGAGCAAAAAAGATAGACACCTAGGATATAATAGTCCTGGTGTAAAAGTAAGGGAATTCAGCACTCCTTTATATATTTAAAGATACTTTATTGTATACATATATTTAGGGTAGGCATATCCTGTCATCATGACTACACACATCCTAAAGTGCCAAGTGCAAACAGTTTTTATGTGCTCAAAATGATAAATACAAAACATAAAAAACACACACACACGTCTAATGTCCAAGGTGTATATCAAACATGCAACTCCCTGCTGCACCAGACCCTATATAAAACAGGACTTGTCTGGCCAGGTTATCATGGGGATCTATGCATGTAATATTTTGAATGGTAATCATAGATGGCATTAGTATGTAGCAAAGCAGATAATAAAGCAGTTGGCACTTGAGACGCTTGCTTCCACTTTGCTAACTTTTCACTTTCAGCTATTTGCTTACCATTCTACTATTCACTTGCTTGGATGCTTTTTGTTGTATGCCGACTCATTTACATAAGCATTTGTATAACTGTTTCTGGAATTTTGAATGCTTATGTCCATACAACAAAACCAACTGCTTTAATATCTGCTTTTAACTTAGGGAAATGCCCTACAAAAGGCCCTTTTAAGCACTATTGGTACTTTAGTTTAGATTAGTGGGTGGTTTTATTTTGGGGGGCTTTTTTATTTTCATAGGGTTATTAGATTAGGTTTAATTCTTTTATTTTTGATCATTTTGTTTATTTTTTTAAGTAATTTTAGACTTTTTTTTTTATTTTACATTTATTTAATTTCATCTTAGGTTATTTTTTTAATTTTAACTTAGTATTTTTTATTTAATGTAATTGGGGTTAATTTAGGGGATGTTAGGTTAGGGGGCTAATTAAATTAGTTATTTTCGTTTGGGGGGTTGGCTGTTTAGGAATTAATAGGTTAGGTTTATTGTGAAATGGGGGGGTTGATGGTTTAGGGGTTAATAGGTAAATGAGGTTTATTGCAATGTGGGGGGTTGGCGGTTTAGGTGTTAATAGGTTAATTAGGGTTTATGCGATGTGGGGGGTTGGCGGTTTAGGGGTTACTAGGTTAATTAGGTTTATTGCGATGTGGATTTAAGACTTTTTATTTTTTTTTATTTTAGATTTATTTAATTTCATCTTAGGTTATTTTTTTAATTTTAACTTAGTTTTTTTTATTTAATGTAATTGGGGTTAATTTAGGGGATGTTAGGTTAGGGGGCTAATTAAATTAGTTATTTTCGTTTGGGGGGGTTGGCTGTTTAGGAATTAATAGGTTAGGTTTATTGTGAAGTGGGGGGTTGACGGTTTAGGGGTTAATAGGTAAATGAGGTTTATTGCAATGTGGGGGGTTGGCGGTTTAGGTGTTAATAGGTTAATTAGGGTTTATGCGATGTGGGGGGTTGGCGGTTTAGGGGTTAATATTTTAATTATGTTATTTGTGTTGTTTAATTTGAGGATTAGGGGTTAATTAATTTATTTTTTTGCAATGTGGGGGTTGGCGGTTTAGGTGTTTGTTAATATTTTTGCGGGCGCTTAGGTGTTTTTTTCTTAATACTTCGTACGGGCGGTTAAGTTTTTTTCATTAATAATTCGTGCGGGCAGTAAGGTTTTTTTTATTATTTCATGCGGGCGGTTAGGTTTTTTATTATTTCGTGTGGGCGGTTAGGTTTTTTTTATTATTTTGTGCTGGTGGTTAGTTTTGTTTTGTTATTTCGTGTGGGCGGTTGCGTGTTGGTGTTTAGGTGTTTTTTTCTTAATGCTTTGTTTGGCTACGCTGCATCCAGGTAGATTATTTTTGCTGCGCGTCCAGCCAACATTCCTTTTTGGATGCGTGCGCAACTGACGACGGTGACGGACATGTTACAAACGCGAATATAGTATAGATATCATGGTATAATAGTGCTCTTTCATATACATGATAGAATCTTTTGAAATGTAATCTCCCTTTAATGAGGATCCACTAATAGTTCTCTTAGCTTTCATAACCATACATCACTTCACTGTTCTAAGGCCTCTGGCTTTTCATTGCATGCACCTTTTGTCTTGTAATGACTAAAGCATATTGAATCTGGCAAACATGATGTATATCTATGCACTACATAGGTCAATTATAGTTTCCGATCAATACCTGGAATTACAGGATGTGATCAGGTATAGTACAAAAGCTGTAAAAATAGACAATAATGCATTGGATGGTTTTGACAAATGAATAGCCTAATCCAATTCCATTTTAACGCATCAGTTGCTTATCAACCCCAGCATAGCTAATAAATCATTCAGTAGAATATAGTTAAATTACAGATCAACTGAACATTAAGAACAGGAGAATACTTACAGCTATTCAAGCAAAGCAATTTCAACCCTTACGCACCCCAGGGACACTTTCATACTGGAGTGGTGTGTAATTAATCACATTATCTGGAATATTGAAGAAGGATTGTTACTTAGTGACATGGCTGGGTTGCAGACAGTACACTAACAGGAAAAAGGAATGGAGTTATTCCATCATAATTACAATCCATTGCTGCTTGGCATCTGTATTTTTGTTGTTATATTTACATTAAAATATGTATTTAAAGAAAAAAGTTTTCTAAAATGGAGAGGTCACATCTTCCAGAGCTACCCTTAAAGTAATATTAAACAGTAAATAAATGTTAGACAAAATTATGTATTCAAAGGAAAGATTAGCCTGAGAATAAAATGGAGATCTATTTTTTTTTTTTAAATCCTTCAGAAAGGTTCATATAATGGTTATTTTGTCCTACTAAATTCACCATTACAGTCTATGGGGATTTTTGTAGATAACATTTAATAGTTATTAAATACATTTTCATAAAGGATTTTGATTGATCCCTGTGTTAGTCATTTAAAATGATAAATTGTATATATAAAAAAACCTCTGCTATATACTTTCATTATTTATTTTGCTCCATTCTCATGTAATTCCATTCTGAAATTGTGAGCTTTTCAGTTCCTGTTAGAAATAGAAGTGCAGAACCCTGTTATATTCCACACAGCCATTTGCTGCAAACTCTAGTAACCTTTGTATAACTTTCTCTAATTGGCCATAGCAAAGAAGGTAACCTAAGTTACAACATGGAAGCTCCCATAGTTTTATAGACACTAAAACTTTACACTTATTTTGTCAATATTTAAACAGCTAATGAAACTTTAAAAAATACATCTACATGTTATTCTCACACTTATCTTTTCTTTGAATGCATTATTCAATCAAGCATTTGTTTAGTTTCCATAAAGCAACTGGCACCTCCATGATGTATGAAAAATGTAAACGTGATTTAATCCATTTAAAATACAGCCAATACAAAAACATGGAAAGATTTAGCAGTCAGTGAGGTAATGGTTTAAAAAGTCTTACACGTTTCAGATAACCTTGTTCACAGACAGAAAGGGACATGAAACACAAGTTTTATTTCCTTCATTCTCTTGGAATCCTTTGCTGAAATAAATACCTAGGTAAGTTCAGGAACTGGGAGCTAGCTGCTGATTGGAGGCTGCACATATATGTCTACTGTCATTGGCTTACTGATGTGTTCATCATGCTCTCAGTAGTGCATTGTTGTTTTTTCAATAAATGATACCTTCTTTTTTATTTTTTTAAATCTGATTGAAAGTGCTAAATAGTGCACCACTTGTAATCTTGCCCATAATGTTTAACATATGTTCTCTAATCCTGTATCCAGCCTCCCTAGTGGTCAAACCTACATACGGCAAACTACAATTTGTGCAAGAAAACAAATAGACTACCTAAATTATTCTGCAATTAATACAATACTCAATGACCAAGATTACAAGTTGTGCGGTATAGCTGTAGCGTACACACTGTGCAAAATGGGTCCGTACCGCTATTTCTATACCGCCGGTATTACAAGTCACCCTAAAACTTTATTTTGTTGTGCGATATGTTGCGGTAAGTCGCATACTGCACAATAACAACAGCCAATAGGATTTAATCAGCCCTATTGGCTGATTTGAAATTTTCAATAGGAATGCAAGGTGCCCCAATATAAAAGGGGCACCTCGCATTCAATCTTCAGTGGGCAGCGGATGATCGCATGAAGAGGAGCCTCCACATTGGATGACCGCGCCGCCGATCCATCTCAGCTCCGCTCCGCCTCAGCTCCACTACCCCTGGATGAAAATTGAAGATGACTCCGCCTCCGCTCCGTGAC
Source organism: Bombina bombina (assembly GCF_027579735.1). Taxonomy (NCBI): domain Eukaryota; kingdom Metazoa; phylum Chordata; class Amphibia; order Anura; family Bombinatoridae; genus Bombina; species Bombina bombina. The sequence goes on along the minus strand of NC_069501.1, from coordinate 424,969,004 downwards.
GATTGAAGATGGAGCCGCCTGGAAGAAGACCTTCACCGCCGGACTTCAGGAACCTATTTCGGGGGTTAGTGTTAGGTTTATTTTTTAATTTTTTGGGTGTTTTTTTTTTAGATTAGGGCTTTTTTTATGGGAACTAAAAGAGCTGATTGCCCATAAAAATTCCCATTTATGGGGCAATGGGTAGATTAGGTTTTTTTTTATAGTTAGGTCTTTTTTATTTTTGGGAGGTACTTTGTATTTTTTTCCTAAAAGAGCTGATATCTTTAGGGCAATGCCCTACAAAAAGGACCTTTTAAGGCCTATTGGTAGTTTATTGTTAGATTAGGGTTTTTTTTATTTTGGGGGGGCTTTTTTGTTTTTAAGGGGTATTAGATTAGGAATATTTTATTTTTATTTTGGATAATGTAGTTTGTTTTTTTCTGTAATGTATGCTTTTTTATTTTTTGCAATTTTAATGTAATCTTAGGTTTTTTATTTTAATGTAATGTTAGGATTTTTTATTTTTGGTCATTTTTAATTATTTTTTAAGGTAAATAGTCTTTTTATTTTATGTAATTGTATTTTAATTGGGGTTAACTTAGGGGGTGTTAGGTTAGGGGGCTTAGTTAATAGATTAATACTTTGTGTTGTGGGGGGTTGGCGGATTAGGGGTTAATAGTGTAATTAGATACTTTGCATTGTGGGGGGTTGGCGGTGTAGGTGTTAATAGGTTAATTAGTTGTTTGCAATGTGGGGGGTTGGCGGTTTAGGTCTTAATATCTTTATTAGGTAGTTTGCAATGTGGGGGTTGGCAGATTAGGGGTTAATAGTTTTATTAGGTACTTTGCATTGTGTGGGGTTGGTGGTTTAGGGGCTGATAGGTTAATTAGGTACTTTGCGTTGTGGGGGGGTTGGTGGATTAGAGGTTAATAGTCTAATTAGGTACTTTGCGATGTGTGGGTTGGCGAATTAGGGGTTAATGCTTTTATTAGTTATTGCGATGTGGGGGGATGGCGGTTAAGAGGAAGATGTTCCGCATGCGTTAGGTGTTTGTTAAGGCTTCCAGGGAGTTCCAATTTACTTTTATCATCAAATGTGCTTTCTCCTTGTATTCTTTTTTGAAAGTTAAACCTAGGTAGGCTCAAACTGATTTCTAAACCGTTGAAAATGCTCAGAGCATTTTGAAAGTTTTTCACAGTTAGACAGTACTAGTTCATGTGTGTCATATAGATAACATTGTACTCACTCCCGTGGAGTTATTTATGAGTCAGCACTGATTGGCTAAAATGCATGTCTGTCAAAAGAACTGAATTTTTAAGGGGGCAGTCTGCAGAGGCTTAGATACAAGGTAATCACAGAGGTAACAAGTATATTAATGTAACTGTGTTGGTCATGCAAAACTGGGGAATGGGAAGTAAATAAATTATCTGTCTTTTTAAACAATAACAATTTTCAAGTAGACTGTCCATTTAAGGACCGGCATTTCAGACTAAAAACTTCCTCAAAAAAACAGAGCATTTTTAGCATGTTTGCTATCACTTCATTTAAACAGAAAAAGACCCTTGTTTTTTGTTTTGTTGTTTTTCTATCAAAACTATATATATATATATTTAGTAGACAAACCTTAAGTATTGATCTAAGCCCATTTTGGTATATTTCATGCCGACCTTTTTGCTGCAAAATGAGATTATATTAAAAAAAAAGTGTTAACTTTTTCACAAACTTTAGGGTTCTTACTGAAATTATTTACATAACACTTGTGCAATCATAGCACAAATGGTTGTAAAAGCTTCTCTAGGATCCCCTTTGTTCAGAAATAGCAGATATGCATGGCTTTGCCATTTCTTTTTGGCAATTAGAAGGCCACTAATTGTGATGCGTACCACACTTCTGAAATTCCTGGCAGTTAAGGGGATAATCAGGTAGCTGTTAAGGTTAAGTTTAGCTTTAGTGTAAAAATTACTCTCCCACCCCCTGATCCCTTCCTGATTCCTCTCAAACAGCTCTCTTCCCTCCCTCAATGCCATTGTGCACCACCATCTTAGGTACTGGCAGACAGTCTGCCAATGTGAAGTTTTAGTCTTCTTTTTTTTTAAATTATTTTCTGCAGTGTAGGTTTACCGCCTTACCTTTCCAAGTCCCTGATCCCTCCCAAACGGCTCTCTAACCCTCCCCCTCTAACTAGTTTTGCCATCTTAGGTACTGGCAGGTTTTTTTTTTTTTTTAAATAATAATTTTCTGTAGTGTAGCAGCCCCCCATCAACCTCCCCTGCCCTCCACACCTCTCCCCTCCAAGCAATCATTTAAATGACCCTTCTCCCCACTCTTATAACTATTTCCCCTCTCTTAGGGGGTTTATTTCTGCAGTGTAGTGGCCCCACCCTTTCCCGCCCCCACCAGCCTGTTTCCAACTCCCTCTAGCTCATTCCTGCCCCCCTCCAGTGATAGGCCGCTCACCCGCCTCCCTCCTGACCCTTCCACACTACCAACGATCAGGACCACCGCTACCCGATGCAGAGAGGGACACAGTGTGTCTCTCTCTGCATCTGTCTTTTGGGACAGCTATTTCTTCACTGCCCCACTCATGAGGCATGCATAAATAGCGCAATCTCGCCACTGTTAGCAAGATCACAGCAGAAAGAGGCCCAGGACAGCAGTGCCATGCAGGGTACGGCACTGGTCCTCATGGGGATAATATCAAACTGAATGCTATTATTTTAGAAACCCTAACAGTATGGGACATCATATTAATTGAATTTCCATATTTATCTTCCAAATTCTCTCCCCTGACACCACTGATGGACAATGTGGATTTTATCCTGGGATTGAAATCCATTGGTAAACAGCCAATAAATAACCACTGTGCAATAATTAACTACCAACTAGGATATTTTTTCAGCAGAGCTGAACTATTGCAACCAAAACCTCTAATAGATCCTAGCTTATGGTTGCTTAATAGGATCCCAACAACTTACCAATACACAAAAATAAATTATTCTTCATAGCCAGCAATTGCATGGAAACCCTTTTAGCTAGAAATTGGAAAAATAAAAAAGAAACCCCCACGGTAGCTCAATGGTATCACCAATTCCACCATACTTTAGAAATGGAAGAATATGCATACACTAGATACAAGATATATATATTGTGGGATATATTTATAGCCAACACATTTTAATCAGTGAATATATAAAGGACATAGGACTTTGTGGAGCATACACAATCAGCCCCTATTAGGCTTACAGACACTCAGACCATGGTAAAGAGCTCAAGAGATTTAAATGTAGGAAACTGACAATTTTTAATTTAATTTCAATGTATGTTGTTACTAAGTTCCAATTGTTATATGAAACTCAGCTTTAGTCATACGAAAACTATTATAAATTATAAATGGCTTTATATTTACATTAATGTATGTAATGCATTGCTTTACTTTTTACAATCAATAAAGCTGATACTTTTAATATACAATGCATGTTCTATATGAATCATGAATGAAATATTTTTGGTTTCAAGTCCCTTTAAACTTGAAAACTGTTGAAAGCAATAAATAGCAATAGCAATGGATTATAACACACCTGGAATGTATACATTTTTATCAAAAGTCATAGCCAAATGATAAATGAAAAACATTTTGGCCTTAGGCCTGTCTGGTAGGATGTACCAATCGTTGACTTTGAATAGCTAAATTATAAACTTCAAAGAATACAGCATATGTATGACACAACATTCCATTCATATTTTTAAATGTTCTCATTTAGCAGTTGACCATGATTTGTGTCTTAAAGGGATATAAATCTCAAACATTTTCTTTCATGAATCAGATAGAATATACTATTTTAAACAACTTTCTATTGTATTTATATGATCAAATTGTCTTTGTTTTCTAGTTATTCTATGTTGAAAAGCAGGAAGATAAGCTCAGGAGTGTGCACGTGTCTGCAGCATTATATGGCAGTTTTGGTACAATGTTATACATTAGCAAGAGCACTATATGGCAGCACTGTTTCCTGTCATGTAGTGCTCCAGACACGTGCACGCTACCATTAATGTATCCCTTCAACAAAGAATAACATGAGAATGAAGCAAATTTGATAATAGAATTAAATTGAAAACTTTCTTTTAAATTGTATTCTATGGGGCCGATTTATCAAGGGCCGAATGGCCCCTGATTGACACCCCCCTCGGAATCTGCAAGGGGCGGCATTGCACAAGCAGTTCACCAGAACTGCTTGTGCAATGTTAAATGTTGGCATTCAGCGATATCTGGCAGACATGACACGCTACAGCGCATCATGTCCGTAAAGACATTGGTAAATCAGCCCCAATATCTGAATCATGAAAGAAAAAATTTGGGTTTCATGTCCCTTTAAATATTTTTTACATAGAAATGTTCATGGGATATTTTCTAGTCAGCTTTTTACATATATGCCACATCACTCTCAGGGGTTACAGCATATGGGTAGCATGTACCTTTAAGCAATATTATTTCAATCCAAATGTTACATTATTTAGGTATCCTAATATCACATATTCCATATATTAGAAATATTTAAAAAAATAAATTATATTTCGTATTTCCATTGTCTAAAAAGGTGGCAATTGAAATGCATTTTCCAACTGTTTTTTTTAGTACCAGACTCGAAAAAACGATTAAACCAATAACAATATGAAACATCTCCACAAATAGATATATTGTTAAATTCTGTATAAATGATTTTCACATTTTCATCTGTGCTGTAGGAGATAGTGGGTGTAACACAAAGGGACTGAATGTATTTATTAGTGACATTTGACAGAAGGAAATCTTACTTTTAATTCAAAAGGAACACATTCATATTATCAACATATCTGCAAAACAACACTACAGAAATTCAACACATTGGGTGAGATTACATATACGGCGCAGGCTTCAGCGCAAGTGCTGTAACCCGCGCCGCCCGTAATTTCACCTTGCGCATCAGGGAAGTACATATAGGGTGCAGGCAGTTCATAAAGTGCCGTAAGTCGGATAAACTAGCGATGTCCAGAAATGAGCGTAAATACACATTTCTGGAGCCGCTAATGACTTACGACACTTTAGAAACTGCCGGCGCCTAAGAATATTAAAAGAATATATAAAATCTCCCCTAAACGTCTAACTGGCCTCCCAAAAATAAACCGACACGTATAAAACCCCTATATTCGCCATCAAACCCACATCGGAACTAATAAAAGTATTAAACCCCTAAACCGACAACCCCCCACAATGCAATATGCCTAATAACAAGTAATAATTACATTATTAACCCCTATATCCGCCATCAAACCCACACCGCAAGTAATAACTAAAGAATCCGCCAACCCCAACATCACAAACTACCTAATAAAACAATTAACCCTAATCTGCCATTAACCCACAACGCAATAAACCTATTAAAGTATTAACCCCTAACCCGCCATACCCACACAAAGCAATGCTAATAAATCTATTAACCCCTAAACCGCCAAAGCCCACAACGCAGATAAATAATTAAATTACTAAGCCCCCTAACCTAACACCCCCAAAATTAACATAAATTACCTACATTAAAAAATACTAAAGTTACTAACTATCGGCTAGATTACGAGTTTTGCGTTATGAGTAAAAAAGCAGCGTTAAGGTTCATAACGCTGCTTTTTCACTACCGCTGCTATTACGAGTCTTGTAGGTACAGCTGTCTCGCACACTTTTTTGGCCGTACCGCAAATTAACTTACGCAATTTTCGTTAAGTCTTTTTTTCAATGGGACTTCCATAGCGCCGATATTACAAGCTTTTTTTTGGAGGCCAAAAAGTGAACGGTACAGCCTATCCCGAAAGATTCGTAACGCATTCTAAAGTCAGTAGTTATGAGTTTTACACTACAAAGATGTAGCATAAAACTCATAACTTAAGTGCTAAAAAGTACACTAACACCCATAAACTATCTATTAACCCCTAAACCGAGGCCCTCCTGCATTGCAAACACGAAAATAAAATTATTAACCCCTAATCTGCTGCTCCCGACATTGCCGGCACTAGAATAAACATATTAACCCCTAAACCGCTGCACTCCCGCATCGCAAACACTAGTTAAATATTATTAACCCCTAATCTGCCCCCCCGACATCGCAGACACCTACATTATACTTATTAACCCCTAATCTGCCGCTCCAGACATTGCCGCCACTAGAATAAACATATTAACCCCTAAACTGCCGCACTCCCGCATCACAAACACTAGTTAACTATTATTAACCCTTAATCTGCCGCCCCTAACATTGCCGCCACCTACCTACATTTATTAACCCCTAATCTGCCGTCCCCAACGTCGACGCCACTATACTAAATTTATTAACCCCTAAACCTAAGTCTAACCCTAACACCCCCTAACTTAAATATAATTAAAATAAATCTAAATAAAAATTACTATCATTACCTAAATAATTCCTATTTAAAACTAAATACTTACCTATAAAATAAACCCTAAGCTAGCTACAATATAACTAATAGTTACATTGTATCTAGCTTAGGGTTTATTTTTATTTTACAGGCAAGTTTGTATTTATTTTAACTAGGTAGAATAGTTACTAAATAGTTATTAACTATTTACTAACTACCTAGCTAAAATAAATAAAAATGTACCTGTAAAATAAAACCTAACCTGAGTTACACTAACACCTAACATTACACAACAATTAAATAAAATTACCTAAATTAAAAACCCCCCCACTAAATTACAAAAAATAAAAAACAAATTATCAGATATTTACATTACACAATTACACCTAATCTAATAGCCCTATCAAAATAAAAAAAGCCCCCCAAAATAAAAAAAACATAATTTATGGTTACCTGATAAATTTATTTCTCTTGTGATGTATCGAGTCCACGGATTCATCCTTACTTGTGGGATATTCTCCTCCCCTACAGGAAGTGGCAAAGAGAGCACCCACAGCAGAGCTGTCTATATAGCTCCCCCCTTAGCTCCACCCCCCAGTCATTCGACCAAAGGCTAGGAAGAAAAAGGAGAAACTATAGGGTGCAGTGGTGACTGAAAGTTTTAAAATAAAAATATATATGCCTGTGTTAAAAAACAGGGCGGGCCGTGGACTCGATACATCACAAGAGAAATACATTTATCAGGTAAGCATAAATTATGTTTTCTCTTGTAAGATGTATCGAGTCCACGGATTCATCCTTACTTGTGGGATACCAATACCAAAGCTTTAGGACACGGATGAAGGGAGGGACAAGACAGGGACCTTAAACAGAAGGCACCACTGCTTGTAGAACCTTTCTTCCAAAAATAGCCTCCGAAGAAGCAAAAGTATCGAATTTGTAAAAATTTTGAAAAAGTATGAAGCGAAGACCAAGTCGCCGCCTTACGAATCTATTCAACAGAAGCCTCATTTTTAAAAGCCCATGTGGAAGCCACAGCTCTAGTAGAATGAGCAGTAATTCTTTCAGGAGGCTGCTGGCCAGCAGTCTTATAAGCCAAACGGATGATGCTTTTCAGCCAAAAAGAAAGAGAGGTAGCCGTAGCCCTTTGACCTCTCCGTTTACCAGAATAAACAACAAACAAAGAAGATGTTTGACGGAAACTTTAGTTGCTTGTAAGTAGAATTTTAAAGCACGAACCACATCAAGATTGTGTAACAGACGTTACTTCTTAGATTCCAACAATCTCTTGATTGATATTCTTATTAGAAACAACCTTAGGAAGAAACCAAGGTTAGGTACGCAAAACCACCTTATCTGCATGGAAAACAAGGTAAGGGGAATCACATTGTAAAGCAGATAGCTCAGAAACTCTTCGAGCCGAAGAGATAGCTACTACAAACAAAACTTTCCAAGATAGAAGCTTAATATCTATGGAATGCATAGGTTCAAACGGAACCCCTTAAAGAACTTTAAGAACTAAGTTTAGGCTCCATGGCGGAGCAACAGGTTTAAATACAGGCTTGATTCTGACCAAAGCCTGACTAAATGCTTGAACGTTTGGAACATCTGCCAAACGTTTGTGAAGTAGAATAGACAAAGCAGATATTTGTCCTTTTAGGGAACTAGCAGATAATCCCTTCTTCAAACCTTCTTGGAGAAAAGACAATATTCTAGGAATCCTAATCTTACTCCATGAGTAACCTTTGGATTTACACCAATAAAGATATTTGCGCCAAATCTTATGATAGATCTTCCTGGTGACAGGCTTTTTAGCCTGAAACAGGGTATCAATGACAGACTCAGAGAAACCACGCTTTGATAGAATCAGGCGTTCAATCTCCAAGCAGTCAGACGCAGAGAAATTAGATTTGGATGCGTGAACGGACCTTGTATTAGAAGGTCCCGCCTCATTGGCAGAGTCCACGGTGGAACCGAGGACATGTCCACTAGGTCTGCATACCAAGTCCTGTGTGGCCACGCAGCTGCTATCAGAATTACCGAAGCTCTCTCCTGCTTGTTTCTGGCAACCAGACGTGGAAGGAGAGGAAACGGTGGAAATACATAGGCCAGATTGAAGGACCAAGGCACTGCTAGAGCATCTATCAGTACCGCCTTGGGATCCCGGGACCTGGACCCATAGAGAGGAAGTTTGGCATTCTGACGAGACGCCATCAGATCCAATTCTGGTGTGCCCCATAGCTGAATCAGCTGGGCAAATACCTCCGGATGGAGTTCCCACTCCCCCAGATGAAAAGTCTGACGACTTAGAAAATCTGCCTCCCAGTTCTCTACTCCTGGGATGTGGATCGCTGAGAGATGGCAAGAGTGATCCTCTGCCCACCGGATTATTTTGGTTACCTCCATCATCGCTAGAGAACTCCGTGTTCCTCCTTGATGATTGATATAAGCTACAGTCGTGATGTTGTCCGACTGAAACCTGATGAATTTGGCCGCAGCAAGCTGAGGCCACGCCTGAAGTGCATTGAATATCGCTCTCAGTTCTAGAATGTTTATCAGAAGGAGAGCTTCCTCCCGAGACCATAAGCCCTGTGCTTTCAGGGAATTCCAGACTGCACCCCAGCCTAGCAGGCTGGCATCTGTCGTTACAATGAGCCACTCTGGCCTGCGGAAACACATTCCCTGAGACAGGTGGTCCTGAGACAACCACCAGAGAAGAGAATCTCTGGTCTACTGGTCCAGATGCAGTTGAGGAGATAAATCTGCATAATCCCCATTCCACTGTTTGAGCATGCATAGCTGCAGTGGTCTGAGGTGTAGGCGGGCAAAAGGAACTATGTCCATTGCAGCTACCATGAGTCCGATTACCTCCATACACTGAGCCACTGATGGCCGAGGAATGGAATGAAGAGCTCGGCAAGTGGTTAAGAGTTTTAACTTTCTGACCTCTGTCAGAAATATTTTCATTTCTACCGAGTCTATCAGAGTCCCTAGGAAGGAAACTCTTGTAAGAGGGAAGAGAGAACTCTTTTTTATGTTCACCTTCCACCCGTGAGATCTCAGAAAAGCCAACACGATGCCCATGTGAGACTTGGCTAGCTGGAAAGTCGACGCTTGAATTAAGATGTCATCTAGATAAGGTGCCACTGCTATGCCCCGTGGTTGTAGAACCGCCAGAAGGGACCCTAGCACTTTTGTGAAAAATCTGGGAGCCGTGGACAACCCAAAGGGAAGGGCCACAAACTGGTAATGCCTGTTTAGAAAGGCGAATCTGAGGAATTGATGATCTCTGTGAATAGGGATGTGTAGATACGCATCCTTTAAGTCCACGGTAGTCATATATTGACCCTCCTGGATCAGAGGTAGAATAGTCTGAATAGTCTCCATCTTGAATGATGGAACTTTGAGGAACTTGTTTAGAATTCTGAGATCCAAGATTGGTCTGAAAGTTCCCTCTTTCTTGGGAACCACAAACAGGTTTGAATAAAACCCTAGCCCCTGTTCATCTTTTGGGACTGGGCGGATCACTCCCATGGTATGTAGGTCTTCTACACAGCGTAAGAATGCCTCTCTCTTTGTCTGATTTACAGACAATCGAGAAATGTGAAATCTCCCCCTTGGAAGGGAGCCCTTGAATTCCAGAATATATCCCTGGGACACAATTTCTAAAGCCCAGGGATCCTGAACATCTCTCGCCCAAGCCTGAGCGAAGAGAGAGAGTCTACCCCCTACTAGATCCGGTCCCGGATCAGGGGCTACCCCTTCATGCTGTCTTAGGGGCAGCTGCAGGCTTCTTGGCCTGTTTACCCTTGTTCCAAGCCTGGTTAGGTCTCCAGACTGACTTGGATTGGGCAAAATTCCCCTCTTGCTTTGTAGCAGAGGAAGCTGAAGCGGGACCACTCTTAAAGTTCCGAAAGGAACGAAAATTATTTTGTTTGGTCCTCATCTTATTTGATCTATCTTGAGGGAGGGCATGACCTTTCCCTCCAGTGATGTCTGAAATAATCTCTTTCAGTTCAGGCCCGAATAGGGTCTTAGCCTTGAAAGGAATGTTCAAAAAGTTTAGACTTAGATGACACATCAGCAGACCAGGACTTAAGCCATAACGCCCTGCGTGCTAAAATGGCAAAACCTGAATTCTTTGCCGCTAATTTAGCCAGTTGAAAAGCAGCATCTGTAATAAAAGAATTAGCCAACTTAAGGGACTTAATTCTGTCCATAATTTCCTCTAATGGAGTCTCCATTTGAAGAGCCTCTTCTAGAGCCTCAAACCAGAAAGCAGCTGCAATGCATGCAATAGGTTGGAAAGAAAAACCTTGATGAACAAAAATTTTCTTCTGGAGACCCTCTAATTTTTTATCCATAGGATCTTTGAAAGCACAACTGTCCTCAATAGGTATAGTTGTATGCTTAGACAGAGTAGAAATAGCTCCCTCCACCTTAGTTAGGAACTGTCTGCCATGAGTCCCTTATGGTGTCAGATATGGGAAACATTTTCTTAAAAACAGAAGGGGGAGTGAACGGAATACCTGGTCTATCCCACTCCTTAGCAATAATATTCACAATCCTCTTAGGGACTGGAAAACATCAGTGTAAACAGGAACCTCTAAGTATCTATCCATTTTACACAATTTCTCTGGGACCACTATAGGGTCACAATCATCTAGAGTTGCGAATACCTCCCTAAGCAATAAGCGGAGGTGTTCAAGCTTAAATTTAAAGGCCGTCATATCAGAATCTGTCTAAGGAAGCGTCTTTCCTGAATCAGAAATTTCTCCCTCAGAACAAATCCCTCGCCCCTTCAGAGCATTGTGAGGGCATATCAGATACGGCTACTAAAGCATGAGACGGCTCAGCATTTTTCCTTAACCCAGAGCTGTCCTGCTTTCCTTGTAAACCAGGCAGTTTGGATAAAACCTCAGTGAGGGTTGTATTCATAACTGTGGCCATGTCTTGTAAAGTAAATGAATGTGACGCACTAGAGGTACTAGGCGTCACTTGTGCGGGCGTTACTGATTGTGACACTTGGGGAGAGCTAGATGGCGAACCCTCATTTACTCCTGACTGAGAATCATCTATTGCCCTATTTTTAAGTGCTAATATATGTTCTTTATAATTTATAGACATATCAGTACAATTGGGACACATTCTAAGAGGGGGTTCCACAAACGCTTCCAAACATATTGAACAAGGATTTTCCTTGGTGTCAGACATGTTAAACAGGCTAGTAATGTAACAAGCAAGCTTGGAAAACACTGTAATCAAAGTAAATAAAACGGTACTGTGCCTTTAAGAGAAAAAAAGCTGCACAAGTTCTGCAAAACAGTGTAAAAAAGCAGTAAACTTAACAAAGTTTTTACAGTAGTATCTTATAGCCTTAGTAACTTTGCACAGCTATGCAAATAAACAATTAACCCCTTAATGGCAAAACCGGATTGAAAAAACGTCAAAACCGGTAAAAAAGACTTCCAGCACCTTGCCACAGCTCTGCTGTGGCGCCTACCTGCCCTTCAGAACGATTTGTGGGGAAAAAAACTCCTTTACAGCCCTCAAACACAGCAGGAACCTCTAGAGAAGCAGTTGGATGTCTCTAAGGAAAAGAAACTGCGCAACTGAGGCGCGAAAATAGGCCCCTCCCACCTAACTCGATGTTTTGAGGCCTATTAGAAAAACACCTGAATGTCTCTTAATTAACCATGTGGGTTAAAAAACCCTAACACAAGCCACAATGACCCCTTTAGTCCCTTCAAAAAAACGTTATAATTGCATCATTTACTGAACAAACAAAAACTTTTTTTTTTTTTTTTTCTAACAGTGTCACCAGTAACAAATGAGCCCTTCAAGCAAGCTGAAATTCCTATCCAAGTGTCTGAATACAGCTTACCCTTCCCTCATGGGGATATTGCCAGCCTTTTCTAGAATAAACACAGTCTGTCTAGAAAAATATAGACTGAACATACCTCATATGCAGTTTAGCATGCAAACCGTTCCCCCAACTGAAGTTTTCCTGTACTCTTCAGCCCTTGTGAGAACAGCAGTGGATCTTAGTTACAAAGTGCTAAGATCATAATCCTCCTTGCAGAAATCTTCATCTCTTTTCTGCCAGAGTGTAAATAGTACACACCGGCACCATTTAAAATAACAAACTTTTGCTTGAGAAATAAAAAACTAACATTTTTGTCACCACACTTGCTCTGCACTTCCTAGTTACTTAGAGTAAGCAAAGAGAATGACTGGAGGGAGGTGCTAAGGGGGAGCTATATAGACAGCTCTGCTGTGGGTGCTCTCTTTGCCACTTCCTGTAGGGGAGGAGAATATCCCACAAGTAAGGATGAATCCGTGGACTCGATACATCTTACAAGAGAAAAAACCCTAGCCTAAACTAAACTACCAATAGCCCTTAAAAGGGCCTTTTGCGGTGCATTGCCCCAAAGAAATCAGCTCTTTTACCTGTAAAAAAAAATACAAACAACCCCCCCAACAGTAAAACCCACCACCCACACAACCAACCCCCCAAATAAAATCCTAAACTAAAATTACCTACGCTCTCCATTGCCCTGAAAAGGGCATTTGGGTGGGCATTGCCCTTAAAAGGGCATTTAGCTCTATTGCTGCCCAAACCCTAACCTAAAAATAAAACCCACCCAATAAACCCTTAAAAAACCTAACACTAACCCCTGAAGATCCACTTGCAGTTTTGAAGAGCCGACATCCATCCTCAACGAAGGCGGGAGAAGTCCTCAACGAAGCGGCAAGAAGTCCTCAACGAGGCAAGGAGAGGTCTTCATCCAAGTCGGCAGAAGTGGTCCTACAGATGGGCAGAAGTCTTCATCCAGATGGCATCTTTTATTTTCATCCATCCTGCACAGAGTGGCTCCATCTTCAAGACATCCGGCGTGGAGCATCCTCTTTAAACGAAGTGTTCTTCCCGAATAAAGGTTCCTTTAAATGACATCCAAGATGGCGTCCCTTGAATTCCGATTGGCTGATAGAATTCTATCAGCCATTTGGAATTAAAGGTGAAAAAATCCTATTTCCTGATGCAATCAGCCAATAGGATTGAGCTTCAATCCTATTGGCTGATCCAATCAGTCAATAGGATTGAGCTCGCATTCTATTGGCTGTTCCAATAGGATTTTTTCACCTTTAATTCCGATTGGCTGATAGAATTCAGTCAATCAGAATTCAAGTGACGCCATCTTGGATGACGTCATTTAAAGGAACCTTCATTCGGGAAGAAGACTTCGTTTGAAGAGGATGCTCCGCACCGGATGTCTTGAAGATGGAGCCACTCCGCGCCGGATGGATGAAGACTTCTGCCCATCTGTAGGACCACTTCTGCCGACTTGGATGAAGACCTCTCCTTGCCTCGTTGAGGACTTCTTGCCGCTTCGTTGAGGACTTCTCCCGCCTTCGTTGAGGATGGATGTCGGCTCCTCAAAACTGTAAGTGGGGTTAGTGTTAGGTTTTTTTTAAGGGTTTATTGGGTGGGTTTTATTTTTAGATTAGGGTTTGGGCAGCAATAGAGCTAAATGCCCTTTTAAGGGCAATGCCCATCCAAATGCCCTTTTCAGGGCAATGGGGAGCTTAGGATTTTTTAGTTAGTATTTTATTTGGGGGGTTGGTTGTGTGGGTGGTGGGTTTTAATGTTGGGGGGGTTGTTTGTATTTTTTTACAGGTAAAAGAGCTGATTTCTTTGGGGCAATGCCCCGCAAAAGGCCCTTTTAAGGGCTATTGGTAGTTTAGTTTAGGCTAGGGTTTTTCTATTTTGGGGGGCTTTTTTATTTTGATAGGGCTATTAGATTAGGTATAATTAGTTTAAATATCTGATCATTTGTTTTTTATCTTTTGTAATTTAGTGTTTGTTTGTTTTTTGTAATTTAGGTAATTTTATTTAATTGTTGTGTAATGTTAGGTGTTAGTGTAACTCAGGTTAGGTTTTATTTTACAGGTACATTTGTATTTATTTTAGCTAGGTAGTTAGTAAATAGTTAATAACTATTTAGTAACTATTCTACTTAGTTAAAATAAATACAAACTTGCCTGTAAAATAAAAATAAACCCTAAGCTAGCTACAATGTAACTATTAGTTATATTGTAGCTATCTTAAGGTTTATTTTATAGCTATTTACTTTTAAATAGGAATAATTTAGGTAATGATAGTAATTTTTATTTAGATTTATTTTAATAATATTTAAGTTAGGGGTGTTAGGGTTAGACTTCGGTTTAGGGGATAATAAATTTAGTATAGTGGCGGCAACGTTGGGGACGGCAGATTAGGGGTTAATAAATGTAGGTAGGTGGTGGCTATGTTAGGCGCGGCAGATTAAGGGTTAATAATATTTAACTAGTGTTTGCGATGCGGGAGTGCGGCGTTTTAGGGGTTAATATGTTTCTTATAGTGGCGGTGACGTTGGGGGTGGCAGATTAGGGGTTAATAAGTGTAGGTAGGTTGCGGCAATATTGGGGCGGGAGATTAGGGGTTAATAAATATAATGTAGGTGTCGGCGATGTTGGAGGCAGCAGATTAGGGGTTAATAAGTATAATGTATGTGGCGGCGATGTCCGGAGCAGCAGATTAGGGGTTAATAAGTATAATGTAGTTATCGGCGATGTCGGGGGCAGCAGATTAGGGGTTAATAAGTGTAAGATTAGGGGTGTTTAGACTTGGGGGTTCATGTTAGGGTGTTAGGTGTAAACATAAATTTAGTTTCCCCATAGGAATCAATGGGGCTGCGTTACGGAGCTTTACGCTGCTTTTTTGCAGGTGTTAGGCTTTTTTTCAGCTGGCTCTCCCCATTGATTTCTATGGGGAAATCGTGCACAAGCACGTACGACCAGCTCACCGCTGACTTAAGCAGCGCTGGTATTGGAGTGCGGTATGGAGCCCAATTTTGCTCTACGCTCACTTCTTGCCTAATAACACCAGGTTTAGGAAAACCTATAATACCAGTGCTGTAGGTAAGTGAGCAGTGACAATAACGTGCAAGTTAACACCGCACCCAGAGGCGTAACTAGAAACCACAGGGCCCAGGTGCAAGAATCTAAGAAGGGGCCCCCCCACCACCCCTCCCCCCTCCAAAAAAGGTGAATTTAATGCATTTTTTTTTTATTATTACATTTAACACAGAAAAAAATGTGAATCAGATTACATGTCTGCAAAAGGAGGTACCCTGTGCCCACAGTCTGTGAGATGGTCTGACCCCCCTATTACTGTATATATATAGTGACACTATTTAACCCCCCAGTACTGTATATAGTAAGTTAGTGACACAGTCTGTAATCTGCTGGTGAGATGGCTGTGACATGGTCCAGCCCCCCATACTGTATATAGTGGTACTGTATAGTGACACTGTTTACCCCCTGCCCCCCCCATGCTGTAGTAACAAGGTCTGTAATTTGCTGTTTCCACAAACATACACAAACACACATACATGCATAAATACACACAAAGTCACATACATACACACACACACCATACACACACACATAAACACCAATGGGTAAAACAGAAACACTAACCCCTGTAGTCATGTCACACTCACATGATATCAGTGCAGGCAGTGGTAGGTTAACACGTTTTTTATTAAAAAAAAAAATTATAAAAATTTTTTTTTTTTTTTTTTTTTTTTTAAGCTGGGCCCCCACCCTCAGGGGCCCAGTCGCACCTGCGACCTCTGCACCCCCTGTAGTTTCGCCCCTGACCGCACCCCTCTAACCGCAAAACTCATAATCTAGCCGTATTAAAATAACAAATTTAACAGTACTTTAACCCCTTAATGACAAGTGACGTACCAGGTACGTCCTGCAAAAACTTGCAGTTAGTGACAATGGACGTACCTGGTACGTTACTTGTCTAAGAGAGTGCTGGAAGCGATCGCAATCGCTTCCAGCAGCTCTCAGGGTATTGCAGTGATGCCTCGATATTGAGGCATCCTGCAATACCCTTAGAAAGCATCCGATGCAGAGAGAGCCACTCTGTGGCCCTCTCTGCACCGGTAGCGATGCGGCCGGTTCGTTGGTGGGTGGGAGCGCAACTGGGAGGCGGGTGGGCGGCCCATCGCTACCCGGCATCCGGCTCCTGTTAGTGCAATGTGCACGCCGGGTGCCGGGAGCGTGCGGGGGCGCGCGTGCGCGTGCGCGTGCGCGCGCGGATGCGCGCGCACGCCCGCGATCACCTACCCACACTGACACCAATGAGTGGGAAGAGGGGGGGAAATATATATATATGAGGATCTGGGCGGGGGCGGGGGTTGGGGTATTGTGGGGGGCTGCTACACTACAGAAAAAAATAAATTAGTAATAAAAAATAATTAAAAACACTTTTTTGGGGGGCAAATTGGGTACTGGCAGACAGCTGCCAGTACCCAAGATGGCGGCAATTAGGTAGGGGAGAGGGTTAGATTGCTGGGGGGGGGGGATCATGGAGGTTGGGGCTAAGGCAGGAGTCCATCACAGCTAAAACATTTTATTTTTTTTTATTAAAAAAAATAAAAACTCCTTTTATTTAGTACTGGCAGACTTTCTGCCAGTACTTAAGATGGCGGGGACAATTGTGGGGTGGGGGAGGGAAGAGAACTGTTTGGGAGGGATCAGGGGGTGGGATGTGTCAGGTGGGAGGCTGATCTCTACCCTAAAGCTAAAATTAACCCTGCAAGCTCCCTACAAGCTACCTAATTTAACCCCTTAACTGCTGGGCATAATTTACGTGTGGTGCGCAGCAGCATTTAGCGGCCTTCTACTTACCAAAAAGCAACCACAAAGCCATATAAGTCTGCTATTTCTGAACAAAGGGGATCCCAAAGAAGCATTTACAACCATTTGTGCCTTAATTGCAGAAGCTGTTTGTAAATAATTTCAGTGGGAAACCTAAAGTTTGTGACAAAATTTGTGAAAAAGTGAACTTTTTTTTTATTTGATGACATTTGGCGGTGAAATGGTGGCATGAAATATACCAAAATGGGCCTAGATCAATACTTTGGGTTGTCTTCTAAAAAAAAATATATACATGTCAAGGGATATTCAGGTATTCCTGACAGATATCAGGGTTCCAATGTAACTAGCGCTAATTTTGAAAAAAAGTTGTTTGGAAATAGCAAAGTGCTACTTGTATTTATGGCCCTATAACTTGCAAAAAAAGTAAAGAACATGTAAACATTGGGTATTTCTAAACTCAGGACAAAATTTAGAAACTATTTAGCATAGGTGTTTTTTGGTGATTGTAGATGTGTAACAGATTTTGGGGGTCAAAGTTAGAAAAAGTGTGTTTTTTTCAATTTTTTCCTCATATTTTATATTTTTTTTTTATAGGAAATTATAAGATATGATGAAAATAATGGTATCCTTAGAAAGTCCATTTAATGGCGAGAAAAACGGTATATAATATGTATGGGTACAGTAAATGAGTAAGAGGAAAATTACAGCTAAACACAAACACTGCAGAAATGTAAAAATAGCCATTGTCATTAAGGGTAAGAAAATTGAAAAATGGTCCGGTCATTAAGGGGTTAAAAAAAATTTTTTTTTAAATGAATCTAATATTACGGAAGAAAAAAAAAACTAATATTACAGAAAATAATAAACAAATTATCAAAAATTAAAAAATGAAACCTAATCCCTATGAAAATAACCCCCCCAAAAAAATAAAAACACCCCCTAATCTAATGCTACACTACCAATAGTCCTTAAAAGTCCCCCCTAACAGTAAGATTAGGGGTTAATAAGTATAATGTACTGTATATATTTATATATATATATATATATATATATATATATATATATATATATATATATATATAGGCAACAAAAGAGAAAGTATAACGAGGCAAGGGTGAAGTAAAATTCTTTCTTTATTGCAGATCCCGAAACAGATAAAATAAAACCAGGAGGTCAAAGTAAAACAGCGCACACTTACAGGGAGTACAAGTATGCTAACATGTTTCGGCACAAGGCCGTAATCGGAGATCAGATTATGGCCTTGTCTCTGTATACTTTCTCTTTTGTTGCCTATACAAGGACCAAGCTAACCCCAGGCTAAGGGAGCTCCCAGATTGCCCCTGATACAGAGTAAATTATCCTCCGTGATTTTACTTCCCTCATTGGTCGAGGATGTCATGTGACCGGACACACCTCCTTTAGTTACATACACGCCGCTGTGGATGTGAGCGGCTCTGAGTGATGGAACATTGACCTGTTAGTTTTGGATACTGCTTAATCCCTGGTGCGGTGAGTTTACACGGCTACTAGCCGTTCAGCATAGACTGCTTGTATATTGTTCACCCACCACTGACTGTGTAAAATCACTATCCAAGCTATGTTCGAGCTCAGGATTTATATGTAAGGAGAGACTATACTTAGACATTTACCGTATTGTCTGCATTGGCAAAGTCTTGCTGTCAATTTTGCATCATTTTAAGGGCTACTACAATCTTATTGAATTGATTTATCCGGGTTGGGATATAAGTGTATAATAACATTTCACTCAGTATATATATATATATATATATATATATATATATATATATATATATATATATATATATATATATATATGTCCATATGTATTTCTTTGCATATATATGTATATGAAAACGTGTAAAAGCATATACATTAAGTGCAATATTCACATCTAATAAAGTGTTTTACTGTGTATTTACTGTAAATATTTCAGATTCCAATGTTCTGTACATATATATATATATATATATATATACAGACATACATTGAACCAAAATACTATCAGATATATGTAGAAATATGAATTTATGAATAAATAGAACATATTATTCTATGTGAAGAACATTGGAATGTGAAATATTCATATTTTCATGTTGAGTTAGCGTACTTGAGAATATGTGACCGTGTTTGCACTCGAGTAGGGTGTTAGGTTTTTTTCCCACTTTTTTTTGCTCTATTGACTTCTAAGGGGGAATACGTGAACGAGCACACAATATTCTAACTTCAGCTTTTTGCAACCAGCACAATTAACGATGGAGCAGGAGCGTTAATTAGTGCGCCACTTGTAATCTGGCCCACAAAGTTTTATTTATATCTATTTTTTGTATAATATTTTTTATATGTATTTTTCATGTTCTTGATATTAATATTTCATAGGTCGTCTTCGAGGTGTGTTTGAAGTCGTTATAATGTTGGAATACTGCCCTGCGGCCCACTCTCCGAAGGGAGGGGGATCATGCTCTACTTTAGTATGTCACAGTACATGTTGGCATTCATGGTTTCCTCAATTAACTGTAGCTCCCCAGTGCCGGGAGCACTTATGCAGGCCCAGACCATGACACTCCCACCACCATACTTGACTGTAGGCAAGACACACTTGTCTTTGTTCTCCTCACCTGGTTGCCGCAACACATGCTTGACACCATCTGAGCCAAATAAGTTTATCTTGGTCTCATCGGACCACAGGACATGGTTCCAGTAATCCATGTCCTTAGTCTGCTTGTCTTCAGCAAACTGTTTGCGGGCTTTCTTGTGCATCATCTTTAGAAGAGGCTTCCTTCTGGGACGACAGCCATGAAGACCAATTTGATGCAGTGTGCGGCATATGGTCTGAGCACTGACAGGCTGACCCCCACTCCTTTAACCTCTGCCGCAATGCTGGCAGCACTCATACGTCTAGTTCCCAAAGACAACCTCTGGATATGACACTGAGCATGTGCACTCAACTTCTTTGGTCGACCATGGCGAGGCTTGTTCTGAGTGGAACCTGTCCTGTGAAACCGCTGTATGGTCTTGGCCACCGTGCTGCAGCTCAGTTTCAGGGTATTGGCAATCTTCTTATAGCCTAGGCCATCTTTACAGTGGGGCAAAAAAGTATTTAGTCAGCCACCAATTGTGCAAGTTCTCCCACTTAAGAAGATGAGAGAGGCCTGTAATTTTCATCATAGGTATACCTCAACTAAGAGAGACAAAATGTGGAAACAAATCCAGACAATCACATTGTCTGATTTGGAAAGAATTTATTTGCATATTATGGTGGAAAATAAGTATTTGGTCAATATCAAAAGTTCATCTCAATACTTTGTTATATATCCTTTGTTGGCAATGACAGAGGTCAAACGTTTTCTGTAAGTCTTCACAAGGTTGTCACACACTGTTGCTGGAATGTTGGCCCATTCCTGCATGCAGATCTCCTCTAGAGCAGTGATGTTTTTGGGCTGTCGCTGGGCAACACGGACTTTCAACTCCCTCCAAAGGTTTTATATGGGGTTGAGATCTGGAAACTGGCTAGGCCACTCCAGGACCTTGGAAATGCTTCTTACGAAGCCACTCCTTTGCAGCCAAAGAATCCACCTGGATGCAGAGAAGCTCACCACCCTGCCATTTTCGGAATCCACCTGGATGCAGCGTAGGCAGACCCGAAGCGTTAAAGGGACACTGAACCCAAATTTTTTCTTTTGTAATTCAGAAAGAGCATGCTATTTTAAGCAACTTCTAATATACTCCTATTATCAATTTTTCTTCGTTCTCTTGCTAATATTATTTAAAAAAGAAGGCATCTAAGTTTTTTTTTGGTTTCAGTACTCTGGACAGCACTTTTTTATTGGTGGATGAATTTATCCACCTATCAGCAAGGACAACCCAGGTTGTTCACCAAAAATGGGACGGCATCTAAACTTACATTCTTGCATTTCAAATAAAGATACCAAGAGAATGAAGAAAATTTGATAATAGGAGTAAATTAGAAAGTTGCTTAAAATTTCATGCTCAATCTGAAACACGAAAGAAAAATTTTGGGTAGAGTGTCCCTTTAAAAAAAAAAAAAAAAAATTAACCCAAATTACTACTAAATTACAATTAAAATAAAAATAACTAACATTAAATTACAAAAAAATAAAAAAAGTCTAACATTACAGTAAAAAACTAAATTATAAAAAAAATTATACCTAATCCTTATGAAAATAAAAAAGCCCCCCCAAAATAAAAACACCCCCTATTACTAAACTACCAGTAGCCCTTAAAATTGCCTTTTTGTAGGGCAGTGCCTTAAGTTAAACAGCTCCTTTACCTCTAAAAAATACTAAGTCCCCCCTAACAGTAAAAAACCCCCACCCACCAAACACCCCAAAATAAAAAAAACTAACACTAAAAAAACTAAACTATGGAACAAGAAGCACTCGCAGAAAAGCGATCAGTCCGGGAAACATCAAGAGAAGGTAAATCTTTAACCTTTCCGGCGCACCAGTTATCACGGGAGAAGGAGAGGGTCCTTGACCGCGGACTAAACTTTGTCCCTAAAACTAAAGGCAATAAATTAAGAAAACTAAATTTATGCTTACCTGATAAATTTCTTTCTTTCTTGACACGGTGAGTCCATGGATCATCTCTAATTACTAATGGGAATATCACTCCTGGCCAGCAGGAGGAGGCATAGAGCACCCCAGCAAAGCTGTTAAGTATATCCTCCCTTCCCTCCAACCTCAGTCATTTGACCGAAGGAAAAAGAGAGAAAGGAAGTAACACAAGGTGCAGAGGTACCTAAGGTTTACAACACAAAAAACTGTCTAAATAAACAGGGCGGGCCGTGGACTCACCGTGTCAAGAAATAAATAAATTTATCAGGTAAGCATAAATTTTGTTTTCTTTATAATGACACGGAGAGTCTACGGATCATCTCTAACTCTAATTACTATTGGGAATCAATACCCAAGCTAGAGGACACAGATGATAAGGGAGGGACAAGACAGGGAACATAAACGGAAGGCACCACTGCTTGAAGAACCTTTTTCCCAAAATAAGCCTCAGTCGAGGCAAAAGTATAAAATTTATAGAATTTTGAAAAAGTGTGTAGAGAGGACCAAGTTGCAGCCTTGCAAATCAGTTTAACAAAAGATTTATTTTTGAATGCCCAGGAATGAGCTGTGATTCTCTCAGAAGGCTGTTGTCCAGCAGTTTCATAGGCCAAACGAATTATACTCTTCAGCCACAAAGAAAGAAAAGTAGCCGTAGCTTTCAGACCCTTGCGTTTCCTAGAGAAAACAATGAAAAAATCAGAAGACTGGCGAAAATCCTTAGTCGCCTGTAAATAGTATTTTAAGGCATGCACCACATCTAGATTGTGCAGCAGACACTCTTTATGAGAAGAAGGGTTAGGACACAAAGAAGAAACAACAATTTATTGATTAATGTTCCTATCTGAAACCACTTTAGGAAGGAAACCTAACTTAGTACGCAGAACCACCTTATCCGAATGAAAAATACGGTAAGGAGAGCCACACTGCAACTCTGAGAGTTCTGAGACTCTACGAGCAGAAGAAATTGCAACAAGAAACAAAACTTTCAAGATAACATCTTAATATCTAAGGAATGCATAGGCTCAAACGGAACCTGCTGAAGAACTTTAAGAACAAGGTTAAGACTCCAGGGAGGAGTAACCGGTTTGAACACAGGCCTGATTTTGACCAAGGCCTGACAAAAGGATTGCATGCCTGGTACATCCGCCAGACGTTTATGCAACAAAATAGACAAGGCGGATATTTGACCCTTCAAGGTACTAGCAGATAATCCCTTCTCCAGACCCTCCTGGAGAAAAGACAATATCCTAGGAATTCAAACTCTACTCCAAGAGTAACCTCTGGATTCACACCAATACAGATATCTACGCCATATCTTATAGTAAATCTTTCTGGTAACAGGTTTACGAGCCTGAATCATGGTCTCAATGACTGACTCAGAAAATCCATGCATAGATAAAATTAAGCTTTCAATCTCCAAGCAGTCAGCTTCAGAGAAACGAGATTTGGGTGAATGAAGGGCCCCTGAAGTAGAAGGTCCTTACTCAGTGGGAGTATCCAAGGTGGAAAAGATGACATCTCCACTGCGAGGCCACGCCGGTGCAATGAGGATCACCGATGCCCTCTCCTGTTTGATTTGAGCAATGACCCAAGGAAGGAGAGCGAACGGAGGAAATAAGTATGCTAGACTGAAATTCCAAGGGACCGTCAAAGCATCTATCAGTACAGCCTGAGGATCCCTTGACCTCGAACCGTACCTCGGGAGCTTGGCATTCTGTCAAGATGCCATGAGATCCAGCTCCAGCTGTCCCCATTTGAGAATCAAGTTGGAAAACACCTCCGGATGGAGTTTCCACTCCCCCGGGTGAAAAGTCTGTCTGCTCAGAAAATCCGCTTCCCAATTGTCCACTCCTGGAATGTGGATCGCAGATAGACAGCAGTTGTGGGTCTCACCCACTGAATAATCTTGGCTACCTCTGTCATGGCCAAGGAACTTCGAGTTCCTCCCTGATGGTTGATGTAAGCCAATGAAGTTATGTTGTCCAACTGGAACCTGATAAATTGGGCTGAAGCTGAGGCCAGGCCAGAAGAGCATTGGAGATTGCCCTCAGCTTTAGGATGTTTATGGGAAGAACAGACTCCTCCTGAGTCCATGTCCCCTGAGCCTTTAGTGAGCCCCAGACTACTCCCCATCCCAGCAGGCTGGCGTCTGTTGTCACAATCACCCAGGTGGGTCTGCGAAAGCAGGTTCCCTGGGAGAGATGATCCTAAGACAACCACCAAGGAAAAGAGTCTCTTGTCGCCTGATCCAGATTAATTCGTGGAGACAGATCTGCATAGTCCCCGTTCCATTGCCTGAGCATGCATAACTGCAGAGGACTGAGATGGAACTGGGCAAACGGAATGATGTCCATGGCAGCTACCATCAAACCGATCACCTCCATACATTGAGCCACAGATGGCCGAGGAGAGGACTGAAGGGCCAGACAAGAATCGAAGTTCTTTGATTTTCTGACCTCTGTAAGAAATATTTTCATAGATAAGGAATCTATTATGGTTCCCAGGAACACTACCCTTGTAGCTGGAATCAAGGAACTCTTTCCCAAATTCACCTTCCATCCGTGAGAATGCAGAAAAGATAACAACATCTCCGTGTGAGAGTTTGCTTGTTGAAAGGAAGGCGCCTGGACAAGAATGTTGTCCAGATAAGGCGCCACTGCAATGCCCCGCAACTGGAGCACTGCCAACAGCGCTCCAACGACCTTTGAGAACATTTTGGGAGCTGTGGCAAGGCCAAATGGAAGAACCACAAACTGGAAGTGTTTGTCTAAAAAGGCAAATCTCAGAAACTTGTGATCATGCCTGTGGATGGGAACATGTAGGTACGC
Source organism: Bombina bombina (assembly GCF_027579735.1). Classification (NCBI taxonomy): domain Eukaryota; kingdom Metazoa; phylum Chordata; class Amphibia; order Anura; family Bombinatoridae; genus Bombina; species Bombina bombina. The sequence continues at coordinate 424,944,484 of NC_069501.1, read as the reverse complement.
ATCCTTTAATTTTACTGTTGTCATGAATTGACCCTCTTGAACCAAGGGAAGAATGGAATTAATAGTTTCCATCTTGAAGGACGGTACTCTGAGGAACTTGTTTAGACTTTTGAGATCTAAAATTGGTCTGAAGGTTCCCTCTTTTTTGGGAACCACAAACAGATTGGAGTAGAATCCCAGACCCTGTTCCTGCATTGAAACAGGAACTATCACTCCTAGGTTGGAAAGGTCCCGGACACAGTGTAAGAATGCCTCTCTTTTTATCTAGTCTACAGAAACCTGCCCCTGGGAGGAAAGGCTTTGAACTCTAGTTTGCATCCCTGGAACATGATGTCCACCGCCCAGGGATCCGGCACATCCCGAACCCAGGCCTGAGCGAAGAAAGGCAGTCTGCCCCCCACCAGATCCGGTCCCAGATCGGGGGCTGACCCTTCATGCTGACTTTGAGTCAGTAACAGGCTTCTTAGATTGCTTCCCCTTGTTCCAAGACTGGTTGGACCTCAGGAAGGCTTGGACTGATCTTGCTTGGCAGAGGTAGAGGAATTTTTACCCTTGAAGTTTCGAAAAGAACAAAAATTACTCTGATGTCCCTTCTGCTTATTCCTCTTATCCTGAGGGAGAAAATTACCCCTTGAAAATTATTTCAGCCAAGCCCAGCCCAAACAAAGTCTTACCCTTGTAGGGAATCGCCAAAAGTTTAGACTTAGACGACACATACACAGACCAGGATTTCAACCATAAAGCCCTGCGAGCCAGTACTGCAAACCCAGAAATTCATGCTTCCAAATTAATAACTTGAAGGGAAGCATCCGTAATAAAGAAATTGGCCAACTTTAAGGCCTTGATCCTATCCTGGATCTCTTCAAGGGGGGTATCTGTCTGAATACATTCAGACAACACATCAAACCAGTATGCTGCTGCACTGGTGACGGTAGCAATACATACTGCATGTTGCCATTGGAAACCCTGGTGTACATACATTTTAAGTAACCCTTCAAACTTCTTTTGCATACGAAGAGAGAAGCGTTCTACCAGAAATCAACAACAGCTCATCAGCTAGTTCTATGGCGATTTACCACCCGGAAGCAGCCTCTTCTAGACCAGTGTGCTTTTCACAGAGGAAAACTTTCCTGAAGTATATCAGTCTGATCCTGCCAAGAAAGGTCAGTCCAGCCCCGAAATACCAGGCAATTCTCCTATGAACAAGGAACATGACAACCCCAGACGATCGTTTCGGCCTCCTATGGGCCTCATCAGTGAGGTGCAGCCACATTCCTCTAAGCACACTGGGCAATGAGTCCACGTCTTGTTTCCCCCATCACCCATAGGGAGACTTCCCTAGGGTCATTTTAATTTGCATACGAAAAGAGAAGCGCTCTACCAGGAATGAACAACAGCTCATCAGCTAGTTCTATGGTGATTTACCACCCGGAAGCAGCCTCTTTTAGACCAGTATGCTTTTCACAGAGGAAAACTTTCCTGAAGTATATTAGTCTGATCCCGCCAAGTAAGGTCAGTCCAGCCCCAAAATACCAGGCAATTCTCCTATGAACAAGAAACATGACAACCCCAGACGATCGTTTCGGCCTCCTATGGGCCTCATCAGTGAGGTGCAGCCACATTCCTCTAAGAACACTGGGCAAGAAGTCAACGTCTGGTTTCCCCCATCACCCATAGGGATACTTCACCAGGGTCATTTTAATTTGCACACGAAGAGAGAAGCGCTCTACTAGGAATGAACAACAGCTCATCAGCTAGTTCTATGGTGATTTACCACCCGGAAGCAGCCTCTTTTAGACCAGTGTGCTTTTCACAGAGGAAAACTTTCCTGAAGTATATCAGTCTGATCCCGCCAAGTAAGGTCAATCCAGCCCCGAAATACCAGGCAATTCTCCTATGAACAAGGAACATGACAACCCCAGAGGATCGTTTCGGCCTCCTATGGGCCTCGTCAGTGAGGTGCAGCCACCTTCCTCTAAGCACACTGGGCTTCCAACTTCTTATCCATAGGATCATTAAACAGCTATCCTCTATGGGGATAGTGGTTCTCTTAGCCAAAGTGTAAATTGCCTCCTCCACCTTAGGGACCGTCTGCCAAGACTCCTTGATAGAGTCCGTTATTGGAAACATCTTCTTAAAAATTGGGGATGGAGAAAAGGGAATACCAGGTCTCTCCCATTCCCGAGCAATAATCTCTGTAGCCTGGTCTGGTACAGGAAAAACCTCCACCGTGGAAGGTACATCAAAGTATTTATTTAGCTTAGTATTCTTAGGATTGACTACGACAGTCATGTCGGAGTCATCCAAGGTGGCCAAAACCTCCTTAAGTAACAAACGGAGGTGTTCTAGCTTAAACCTGAAAGATACAACTTCAGCATCAGAAGAAGGAATTACACTGTCTGAGTATGAGATTTCACCCTCAGATGCCACCGAAGTATCTTTCTCCTCAGACGTCTGGGAGGGAACATTCGGAATAGCCACGACTGTGTCAGAAACCTTACTCACTGATTCTTTATATTTCCTCTTGCGCTTTCCCTACAGCATGGGAAAAGCAGACAGCGCATCAGTTACCGCAGAGGATATGTGAGTAGCAATGTCTTGCAAGGTAACTCCAACCGGAGTGTGAGAGGAAGCACAGGGCACTTGAGGAGAAAGCTGTGGTATATCTTGAACAGGAGACCCCTGAACAGCATCTTCCTTAGATAATGATGGCTCAGAATCAAAAAGTCTATCCCTGTACTGTAATGCTCTCTTAATACACGAGGAACAAAAAGGGATTGGTGGTTCAACATTGGAATCAAAACACAAGCTACATGTAACATTTTGCAGGGCCTCTTGATCCATCTTTACCCCTAAATTAAATAAAAATGTCCTTATTTAATTTTAAAGTAATTATAAAAAAAAATTTAAATAATAAAATGAAAGTTTATATTCAAAAATGCAACCGCAGAGCAGTGGCTCACTCACAACCTCAAACAGCCTCTTCACCTCAGCACTCTTTGCTGAGGTGCCTACCTGTCCTGCTGGAGAAGGAAATAAGAGATTTCAATGATCCGGTCCCAGAGCTGCTCAAACAGGCTACCAGCTGACAATATCCTTGCTAGCAGAGCCGCAACGAACCCCTCTATACCGGATCGCACAGAAGGAGAAACCGGAAGTGTGCAACACAATCTTGCCGCCACAGAAAGCCTGCCCTCCTAATCGTGGGCATGAGTAAACTGAACTCCGGGTCGCCATTATCCCTGTAGCCGTCACATAAAGTATACAAAAACACATACCACGGAATTAAAGCGGAGCTGAGCCTCTATAACGAGTTACCTCTCACATACAGCAGCATATCAGCAAATATGCTACTGCTCCTCAAGCCCCCAGTGCCTGCATAACTGCCCATATGAATCCCATTGAGCCTAAATAGGATTGTATTAAAATAAAAGGTCCCATACAGATTTAACTGTAAAAGTGCCATATTCTCCTGACCCAAGAAAATAAAATTAGGCACTTATCTGAATATAACACTGCCCAGCAGCAGAGCAGCTCACATGGTTTGAGAGGCACACCTCCTCACATGGACCTGTGAAAAACAAAGAAAGACTGAATAATCCTACTCAGGCTTTCAAGACAGGGCAGCAACAACTGTTTGGAAGGCGCAGTGAGGATTATACCCCACATGTTCCCAATTGCTTAAAAGCCACCACTGCTCTACTGAAGAGACTGACATGGACTACGGCTAAACCCCAGGAAGAAGCAGAGCAAACTTGATCTGCTTCAAAATAATAAAATCTTGATTGAAGAATTTTCTTTCAGACACCTAAACTTTACCACCTCCTTGCTTTTAACGTAGGCAAAGAGAATGACTGGGGTTGGAGGGAAGGGAGGTGATACTTAACAGCTTTGCTGTGGTGCTCTTTGCCTCCTCCTGCTGGCCAGGAGTGATATTCCCAATAGTAATTAGAGATGATCCGTGGACTCACCATGTCATTAGAAAGAAATAACATTGATATTTACAGATTTGTCCGTACATTGAGACTAAAGGATTTTCTCCTAGATAGGAAGGATATTCCACATAAGACCCATATGGATCATAGAAGCAAGAGCTAGTTTAATCCCCCGCTCAGAAACCCACACATAATTACATTTTTGAATATGGTTGACAGGGATCTGTAAAAACTGAGTAAGATTCCTTCCAAATATAGACATAACTTGGATAAAGGGGAATGGGAGGCATTTCGTACATTGCAGAATAATAGAGATATCATAGTAAAGCCCGCCGACAAGGGCGGAAGTATAGTTATAATGGACTATAAAGATTATAAGATGGAGGTGATGAGACAACTTAGTGATGCTACAAATTATGTAAAACTGAGTAGGAATCTGACCCTTGGAAAAAAAAAAAAAAGAACTTGACAGTATTCTACAAATGGGATTGCAAAATGGGTGGATTACTGAAAATGAAAAGGGTTTTATGAGCACAGAATACCCAAAGACCCCGGTATTCTATGTGCTTCCCAAGATACATAAGTCCCTCACAGCACCTCCCGGGAGACCCATCATTTCTGCAATGGAATCATTAAATCAACCAGTGGCAAAATATCTGGATGACCACTTACAATGTTATACCAATCAGACAAACACTAGCACAACGTTGAAGGAGAGCCACACTGATCCAAGACCATGCACTGATGAAACCCTAAATATGGATTCAGGACACTAAAAAAGTGATAAAAATGGGGGGCGGAGCGTAGCCATGCAGGAACATGGCAGCACTTTGAAGTTACTCCGTGGCATGTCTTCTACTACCAGCTCCATTATGGCATAAAATAGGGGCAAAACACCTCCCAAGCTCCCATGATGTGCTTCTGACTACTTGGTGACCTTAGAGAAAGTCAATATTAACGGATCACACTAAAGGACCTAGAGGTATAACGGACTCTGTGACGTACCACCTGCGGCCTATGCGCTCATATAAAAAAATGAACTACAACCAGCTTTGTGATCGCAGCAGCACTATCTCGACAGCTGGACTTTGGGAAGCGTTGGAACTTGCTCCCGGAAATCGGGAGGACATCGCATAAGAGCAGAATGAACCGCCATTGCGGCCTCCACGTGGCATACATAGCCGCTGCGCAGCGCAGACATATCGCAGCTTCAACCTTCTGAACGGCCCGTGTTCAGCGAACGGCTAATCATCTGTTCACAAGTAAGTGTCTCCCTGGGATCACGGTTTGTAGGCTGAGCCGCCAAATTGTAAATTGGGGAGTTTTCTCCTGGTTTGTGCAGATTGGAAACAACTGCATAACCTAGCCTCTCCTGCAGAGCAGCCGCAAAGGAAATACTCCTGAATATATAGAAGGAGAACACTTACACTAAACATTACGCAATTGTATAACCCAGTGAATTCCTATGCCCTTAACTTACATTATTGAGCTGAATATACAACTAAATATACATTTGCTAACACAGAGACGCTCCAATCCCCTAAAACACGTGGGGAGTAGTGATGTCGCGAACTGAAAATGTTCCTTTCGCGAACAGCGAACGCGAACGTCCGCAAACGGGCAAAGCGGGCGAACCGCCATTGACTTCAATAGGCAGGCGAATTTTAAAACCCACAGGGACTCTTTCTGGCCACAATAGTGATGGAAAAGTTGTTTCAAGGGGACTAACACCTGGACTGTGGCATGCCGGAGGGGGATCCATGGCAAAACTCCCACGTAAAATTACATAGTTGATGCAGAGTCTGGTTTTAATCCATAAAGGGCATAAATCACCTAACATTCCTAAATTGTTTGGAATAACGTGCTTTAAAACATCAGGTATGATGTTGTATCGATCAGGTAGTGTAAGGGTTATGCCCGCTTCACAGTGACAGACCAAACTCCCCGTTTAACACTCCCCGTTTTTTTTTTTAAATTTACACTAATGTTACACCAGATATGAGTGGTGGCAACAGGCAAGTGGGCACAGTATACGCTGTGAGCCTGGCACACACGCTGGCAGGCAACTGCAATTAGATTACACAGGGAAAAAAAAAAGCAGCCCTAAAAAGGGCTTTTTGGGGTGCTGTCCTTACAGCAGAGATCAGATGAGTCCTTCAGGACTGTAGTGGACACTGAATACACTAGCCTAGCTATCAATTTCCCTATTAAATCAGCAGCAGCTACACTGTCCCTACTCTCACTAAGAAAGCAGCTTCCGAATGAATCTAAAATGGCTGCTGTCCAGGAGCTGGGAGGGTCTGGGAGGAAGGGTCTGCTGCTGATTGGCTGGAATGTATCTGCAGACTGTGAGATACAGGGTCAAAGTTTACTCAATGATGACGAATAGGGGGCGGATCGAACATCGCATATGTTCGCCCGCCGTTGCAAACGCAAACAAGCTATGTTCGCCGGGAACTATTCGCCGGCGAACTATTCGGGACATCACTAGTGGGGAGCCAGATAGCATACATCCAATGGCATCTAGGCAGAAACTTAGGACAGACAAGAGGGTGACTGCAACACCTAATGCCACCATGAGCTCTTTCTTCCAAAAACAAGATAGTGAGGCAACTGACAATACAAAAGACTTGCTGCCACCAGATACCCAATCCACACAAAAACAGGCAGACTCCCCACACGCTCAGCAACTCAATCAAATCCAAATGATCATATCTCAGCTACCATCTAAATCTGATCTGACAGATTTAAAATCATTCATCAAAACAGAGATGTCCTCACTAAAGAAAAATATTAATGAACTGGGGTCAAGAATAGAATATCTTGAAGAGGGACAAGACGCCCTGAACAACATGGTGTCAGATTCAAACCACCAAATGGTGAGACAGGAAACCGTTATTCACTCACTCCAACTTAAAATAGAGGATCTCGACAATAGGAGTCGAAGGAGTAACTTACGGATAAGGGGGGTTCCAGAAGAGGTGACTCAAGATTCCCTTACATCCTATCTACTACAACTATTCGAATATATATTATTCCATCTTTAAAACTCACACGCCTAGATTTAGAGTTCTGCGTTAGGGTTAAAAAGCAGCGTTAAGGGGTCCTAACGCTGCTTTTTAACACCCGCTGGTATTTAGAGTCAGGCAGGAAAGGGTCTACCGCTCACTTTCTTTCTGCGACTCGAGGCTACCGCAGATCCCCTTACGTCAATTGCGTATCCTATCTTTTCTATGGGATTTGCCTAACGCTGGTATTACGAGTCTTGGAAGAAGTGAGCGGTAGAGCCTCTACCGACAAGACTCCAACCGCAAAAAAAGTCAGTATTTAAGAGTTTTATGGGCTAACGCGGGAACATAAAACTCTTAACTACTGTGCTATAAAGTACACTAACACCCATAAACTACCTATGAACCTCTAAACCGAGGCCCCCCCACATCGCAAACCCTATAATAATTTTTTTAACCCCTAATCTGCTGCTCCGGACACCGCTGGAACCTACATTATACCTATGAACCCCTAATCTGCTGCCCCTAACATCGTCGACACCTATATTATATTTATTACCCCCTTATCTGCCCCCCCCAACATCGCCGCCACCTACCTACACTTATTAACCCCTAATCTGCCGACCGGACATCGCCGCCACTATAATAAATGTATTAACCCCTAAACCGCCGCACTCCCGCCTCGCAAACACTATAATAAATTTTATTAACCATTAATCTGCCCTCCCTAACATCGCCGCCACCTACCTACAATTATTAACCCCTAATCTGCGCCCCCAACGTCGCCGCTACTATAATAAAGTTATTAACCCCTAAACCTAAGTCTAACCCTAATCCTAACACCCCCCTAACTTAAATATAATTTAAATTAAACAAACTAAATTTACTATCATTAAATAAATTAATCCTATTTAAAACTAAATACTTATCTATAAAATAAACCCTAATATAGCTACAATATAACTAATAGTTACATTGTAGCTATATTAGGATTTATATTTATTTTACAGGCAACTTTGTATTTATTTTAACTAGGTACAATAGTTATTAAATAGTTAATAACTATTTAATAGCTACCTAGTTAAAAAAAATTACAAAATTACCTGTAAAATAAATCCTAACCTAAGTTACAAATACACCTAACACTACACTATCAATAAATTAATTAAATAAATTACCCACAATTATCTAACCTAAAATACAATTAAACTATAGTACAAAAAACCCCCCACTAAATTACAAAAAAAAATTACAAGAAGTTTAAACTAATTACACCTAATCTTAATTAATTTATTTAATGATAGTAAATTTAGTTCGTTTAATTTAAATTATATTTAAGTTAGGGGGGTGTTAGGGTTAGACTTAGGTTTAGGGGTTAATAACTTTATTATAGTAGCGGCGACATTGGGGGCGGCAGATTAGGGGTTAATAATTGTAGGTAGGTGGCGGCGATGTTAGGGAGGGCAGATTAGGGGTTAATAAAATGTATTATAATGTTTGCAAGGCGGGAGTGCAGCGGTTTAGGAGTTAATACATTTATTATAGTGGCGGTGATGTCCGGTCGGCAGATTAGGGGTTAATAAGTGTAGGTAGGTGGCGGCGACGTTGGGGGGGCAGATTAGGGGGTAATAAATATAATATAGGTGTCAGCGATGTTAGGGACAGCAGATTAGGGGTTCATATGTATAATGTAGGTTCCGGCGGTGTCCGGAGCGGCAGATTAGGGGTTAATAATAAAATGCAGGTGTCAGCGATAGCGGGGGCGGCAGATTAGGGGTTAATAAGTGTAAGGTTAGGGGTGTTTAGACTCGGGGTTCATGTTAGGATGTTAGGTGTAGACTTAGAGAGTGTTTCCCCATAGGAAACAATGGGGCTGCGTTAGGAGCTGAACACTGCTTTTTTGCAGGTGTTTTTTTTCAGCCAGCTCAGCCCCATTGTTTCCTATGGGGATATGGTGCACGAGCACGTTTTGCCAGCTCACCGCTACCGTAAGCAACGCTGGTATTGAGGGTTGAAGTGGAGCTAAATTATGCTCAACGCTCCCTTTTCTGAGGCTAACGCAGCCATTCAGACAACTCGTAATACCAGCGTTGGTTTAAGGGTGCGCTGAAATAAAAAGCCTCGTTAGCACCGCGGGTCTTTACCGACAAAACTCTAAATCTAGGCGACAGAATCCTCCATGGAACGTGCACATAGAGCGCTGAGACCTGTCCCAAAACCCCCTAACCCTCCAAGAGACATTATTATTAAATTTGCTAATTATTTGGAAAAAGAAGCAATATGGAGACAGGTCAGGTTGCAACGGGAGATCAAATTTCAGACCTATAGCATACAAATTTATCCTGACATCTGCCCCACCACAATTGAGAGACTCAGAGAAATACGATTCATTACCCAGGTCCTCCAGGAGAGAAAGATGAGATATCGTTGGGGTTTCCCCTTCAGCCTCATTGTTCAACAGGAAGGCAAGACTCACACATACAAAGAACCGGATGATCTGGAATCGTTCTCAAGAGGTCTCAACATCTCTTTCCCACTGCCGACCTCAAAGCCAATGGAATCATCCACCTCCAGAGATAACACCGTACCCAAACCTCAAAGAACACAACGGACTCTAGTCAATAAAAGGAAAAAACTGGACACTTCAACGCCCTGAGCTGACCCTTTTGCCCCTCTTTAAAAGTAGCCAAATACTACACAGCTACCAAGAAACAGAAATAACTCTCATCCCTAGAACTCGATAAGTATAGCATGAGAATGTTATGTGATATGTCAGTTAATTTACCTGTATTGTGCACTAATCTTTTAACCCCTAGGGTATAGAGAATAATAATGTAGATGTAATGTCTTCACTTTCTCCCTTATGCGTACAGCTCTTATGCCCTCACTATAGATTTAATAGTCCAACAGTTATGCCCTCAATACATTGGCATAGAAATTTACCCTATTGGGTACCTGATATGCTAAATAGAATTGATCCTATGGTATTTTGTTGTCAAGAGTGACAGAGTATTGCACAACTGCTTAGAAACAGATAAGACATCCCCTTCTAGTTCCCGGCGGATGTAACATATGAATATAGTATTAATATGACAGATGGTTGACCAACGCTGGGTATTGATTGGGCTATCACCCGAATATAGTGAGTAGTTATGGTGTTGCTGTCTGGTTTCTTTATGTACAGCTCTTCCGCCCCCATAATAGATACAGTAGCCCATTGGATATACCCTCCATACATTTGCAGAGAAATTTGTGTTAATGAGTTATAGACATATAAAAGAAGCACGTTACCTCAATATTATCTTGATAGGGAGTTAAGGGAATAATCCTTTGTTAGTCAAACACAAGTCACATAAATCCCACGATGTATAAAACATTGGATCTAACTATTCAACTACCAATATATAGCCCCCATCGTTCTAGTATAGGAGCCTGAGTAGTAGTATAGAGGATATGCTACCCCCATTACCAACAAACTGTTACTGTTGGTCTCTTATAGACCTATTATTTTTGTTCTTCTTGTAAATACTTTTCTTATGTTTATTCTATGTATGTTGTACTCGCATGGCCTATTAACTAAGTCATGTGGGATTGTTTCCGGTCCGTCCTGCGCCCCAACACCTGATCATCTTAAATACATTCAATCACAAGCCTTTCTGTTAACAGCACAGTCCAACACCCACCATTTAGATAATGGCTAATCTAAGACCACAATCCCATGCCAGTAATGATATCAGTATATACTCCGTTAATGCAAAAGGCCTGAATATACCCAGCAAACGAACAGTAGCCTCAAAAGACTTTCATAGATATAAAGCAGACCTTGTATTCTTGCAGGAGACCCATTTCCGTAAAGGTAAAGAGCCCAATACATTCGCACGCACATATGGCTCCTGTTACTGGGCCTCACACTACCGAAACAAAAAACACGGTGTGGGGATCCTGATTAACAAAAATATCCCTTTCATAGTTATGCAGACCATTAGAGATAAAGAGGGAAGATACCTCATTCTAACAGGACTCCTCTATGGTAGACCAGTGACTCTGGTTTCATTGTATGCCCATAATATAGCACAACATTCCTTTATGAAAAAAATATCAAACTTAATACTAGAACATCAAAAGGGGATACTTATCATGTGTGGGGATCTTAATGTCGCTTTGGACCCTGACCTGGACTGTTCATCCCAACATTCTTCTATATCCGCCTCTCGGATATCCAAAATCAAATCATATATTAAAAACATTGTAGCACAAGATGTATGGAGAACATTACACCCCCAACTCATGGATTACACCTTTTATTCATATCCCCATGAGATTTATACTAGAATAGATTATGTGTTCACTGATGTTGGCCCTCAAAACCATTAAATGATTATATCTGGAGACTAGACGAATACCTGATCCCCTCGTGACCCCCAGAATCTCGAAAGCAATTCTAGAATATTTCAAACATAATTGTACTCCCGAGACCACACCACACATTCTATGGGAAGCCCATAAAAGTGTCATCAGGGGGGAATTTATGGCCATAAAAGCACAATTAAATAAAGCTAAAAGAGAACTGACAACTTCACTAATCTTAAATATACAATGCTTAGAATCCTTACATAAAAATTCACCAAACAATAAAAATATACTTAGTGAACTTACTCAAGAATGGCAAACCCTAGCCTCGCACCTCAACAAAGAACACAAAAGGCAAACATTATACACCCAACAAAAACACTACAAGGGTATAAATAAATCAGGAAGACTACTAGCTAGATACCTTAAACAAAAAGCACATACAAAATATATTATGCAGATTAGAGACGATAACGGCCTCCTCCAGAAATCCACTAAACAAATTTCTTATACTTTTAAAACATTCTTCCAAAAACTATATAATCTCAAAAACTCAAACTCCAACAACCCCAATCAGGACACAGTTAGGGCACAATTGATAGAAAATGACCTTGGAAAACTTCACTTATCACAAATTACCGAATCTCAAAAAGAACAACTAGAAGATCCCATTACATTAAATGAATTAAGATTAGCCCTTAAGGGCTTACCCACCGGGAAGACACTGGGCCCAGATGGCTTCAGCCATAAATATTATACTGTGTTCCAAGATATTTTGAATCCATATATATTAAATTATTTTCAGTCCATTGACGAACACAAGACCTTCTCTACCAGAGCATTGGAAGCTCACATAATATTAATTCCCAAACCCAATAAACCACAGGACCTTCCCTATAACTACCATACCATTTCACTGTTAAACACTGACATTAAACTATATGCAAGAATACTGGCACACAGACTGAATAAAATTCTTCCAGATATAGTTCTCTTTGACCAAGTCAGTTTTGTCCCGGGGAGGGAAGCGAAGGACAACACGGTCAGGGCCCTAAATCTAATTCACTATGCCAAATCTAAAAATATCCCCACCGTTCTCTTATCAACAGATGCTGAGAAGGCCTTTGACGGTGTTGCTTGGGACTTCATGAGGGCCACTCTAGCCTATATGGGACTAGGGATTAAGATGCTCGACAGGATCTTTGCCTTATACTCTCAACCCACTGCAAGAATACTAGTCAATGGTGCCCTTTCCCCCGCCTTTCCGATCACAAATGGAACACGCCAAGGATGCCCTTTGTCCCCACTCCTTTTTGCATGTGTTATCGAAACCCTAGCAGTAAAGATCAGACAGAATCCCCAGATTACTGGTCTTGCTATAGATGGCCAGAGATACGTGTTATCTCTGTTTGCAGGCGATATGCTTTTCACGCTTACAGACCCTGTAAATTCAATCCCACACCTCCTATCCGAGTTCAACACTTTTCAACTATTATCTAATTTTGTTGTAAATATGTCAAAATCCGAAATTCTAAATATTAACCTATCCGGGCCGCAACTAATAGCCACTCGAAAAGTTACTGCATTCACATGGTGCTCTCACTCCTTGAAATACCTAGGAGTACAACTCACACCCTCACTGGACGATATAGTTCGCTTGAACTACACACCTATTAAACAAGTTATAGTGGGAGACCTTTCTTCCTGGAGCTCTAAAAAACTGTCACTACAAAAAGCATTTAGTGATTTCATATGGCGCAAAAAATGCCTAGAATAAACAGATTAATAATGCAAACTCCCAAAACACAAGGGGGTTTGGGAGTACCGAACCTCATTGCTTACCGCCAGGCCATCTTCTTACAAAGATTGGTAGACTGGAACATCCACTTCGAACACAAAAGATGGGTCCCACTGGAACACTCAATCATGAGTAGGCCACACCTAGGGAGGTTATGCTGGAGCAGCCCGAATTTCTTTAAAAAGATCGGACCCGTTAACCCATTGATTCAAGAAACTTATCAGATATGGGAATGCACCATAAACACAACTCACTATATATTGTCAATCCCATCACCACTGACCTCCTTAATAGAAAACGGAGATTTTGTGGTGAGACCCTACACCAACCAAACCATAGTGGCTACGACAAATAGGGATTTTACAATCCATTTAATAACCAGTAATGAATCACTACTCTCTCAGACCGACCTCATATCAAAGGGACATGACTGTTATGCCAACTGGTTTACTTATCGACAGACTACGCACTTTATAACCACTCACATAGGCTACAAAAATATGGTCAGACCCCTGACCAACTTTGAATCCCTGTGTGTCCGGGAACCTCCTGTGAGACATACATTATCAACCATTTACAAAATTTGAACACACACACCACCGGGTTATATACAACCATATTTAGAGAGTTGGGAGAGGGACCTGGGAGTCATTATTCTACCTCAAACAAGCACAATAATGTTTCGGGCCACAATGAGATCCTCAATTTCATCCTCAATTCTGGAGACTAATTATAAATTGCTACATAGATGGTACCTCACTCCAAGGAAATTACATTGATTATACCACGCTCATAGCAATAAATGCTGGAGATGTGGTCACGTAAACAGTGACACAGCTCATATGTGGTGGTGGTGTAATTCTATTCAGAATTTTTGGAGAGAGGTGATCTTGGAGGTGGAAAACATACTAGGAACCCAACTCCCACTTGACCCTTTGATGTGGCTTCTACACAAACCCCCCTTAACAATTAGATATAAACAATACATCCATTTATTTAACATCTTGACTAATGGAGTTAAAATTCTGATAACCAAAAACTGGAGAAGTAGGGAAACGCCAACCATAGACATGTGGACCCAGAAAGTCTCTGAAATAATAGATTTAGAGGAATATTATTATCTCAAACAAGATAAAATTGATTCTTACGCTGAATTTTCACAGCTTTGGTCTAATTACATTCAGAATAGAAACAAAAGAAATGATTGAAAGCCATGAGTTACATAGCACTGGATATGGGATTTAACGTACAATGTAGATATTATGGAATTCATTAATTTATGGTTTTTATCTCCTTTTTTTTAATTTACGCTTTACTGTTTTAATGTTCAACTGCTGAAATATATTATACTAGTTGGAAACTCATTATTTAAATTGTCAGCACACTTCCTCCTCAGACTGGATCACTTCTATATGGACTCTTAAAGGGACAGTCAAGTAAAAAAAAAAAAACTTTCATGATTTAAATAGGGCATGTAATTTTAAACAACTTTCCAATTTACTTTTAATACCAATTTTGCTTTGTTATCTTGGTATTCTTAGTTGAAAGCTAAATCTAGGAGGTATATATGCTAATTTCTTAGACCTTGAAGGCCACCTCTAATCTGAAAGCATTTTGACAGTTTTTCACCACTAGAGGGCGTTAGTTCATGTGTTTCATATAGATAACATTGAGCTCAGCCATGTGAAGCTCCTAAGAGCAAGCACTGATTGGCTACAAATGCAAGTCTGTCAAAAGAACTGAAATAAGGGGGCAGTTTGCAGAGCCATAGATACAAGGTAATCACAGAGGTAAAAAGTATATTATTATAACTGTGTTGGTTATGCAAAATTGGGGAATTGGTAATAAAGGGATTATCTACCTTTTTAAACAACAAAAATTCTGGTGTTTACTGTCCCTTTAAGCAGACTACCTGACCAACAAGTGGTCAATAAGTAACCTTAGAAGGCAATCCTTACACCTTAATTTAACACATTTCTGAGAGTAGGTTGCTGCTATTCTACACTAAAGAGCTTATGGCTCTATTAATGTTTCCCATAAAAATGTACAGCTATTGTTGTATTCTGCAAACTGGAGATGCGCCTCCGAACTTTTGTAATTCTGTTTACCTACAATAAAGCTGTTTAAAAAAAAAAAAAAGTGATAAAAATAATAATGAAAAAGTGAACTAAAAACGTCCCATCAAGGACTAATATAGAAAATTAAAAACAACACATCTCGGGCAGACAATCAGACATGAACAGAGAAATTTGTCAAAAAAGGAGGAAAAGATTAACAAATAGAGAAAACTGTATATAGTATATAGTACAATGCTCACAGTTGACATAAGGTCAAACAAAGGTCATCATTTCATGATAGCGATAAAGTTATAAACACTCTAGAGAGGATAAAGTCACCAACTCAGTATAAAGGATAAAACAGACTAGAATCACAGAATAAAAAGTTGGATCACGGACTCTCAAAAAATAGGATAACGAACTCCTCTAAAAAAAGGATTGAATCCAGAAATCACATAGAGTTACAAAAAGAGTAAAGATATGCTCTTTAACATAACCCAGGCCCTGGGGTATCAAGGGGGACGACCACCTTGAGTCATCAGCTCAAACATGAATAGTGGGCACTCATTATCATACTGGCATTATAAAAAACACTGACAGCCAGTATATACATTCAGTCCCCTTGGTGTTAATATCCCCAGTTCATAGATCCATCTAGACTCCTTTTGTAAGAGGATCTTCGCCCTGTTCCAACCTCTCCTCAGGATTGGTACATGATCCATTATTCTAAATCTTAGATCCTTCACCATATGTCCCGCCTCAAGGAAATGGCAGGCTACTGGTTGGTTAGATTTTCCTTTTGTGATGGCAGTACGAATACTGGAATGGTGGTTGGCCATTCTCGTCCTAGCATCATCTACTGTTTTTCCTGTATAGAATTTCCCACAAGGGCAGTTGAGCAGATAAATGATATACTTAGTGGTGCACGTGAGGAAGAATTTAATTTCATATCTTCTCTTCCGATCATGATGGTGAAAATATGTGCCAGTCAACATACTATTGCATGTCACACAACTAGTGCACCTGAAGCACCCTTTCTTCTTTGTTCCAATCCAAGTTTGTTGGGCTGAATCAAGACTGATGTCAGCTCTCATCAGAGAATCCTTTAGACTACGACCACGTCTGTACCCAATTCTAGGGGCTATCCATTGATTGAATGGTAAAGTGGGATCTGCCTAGAGTAGTTTCCATTCATCTTTTACTGCCTGAGTAATCAATTTACTTTCTGGTGTGTAGATGGTCACAACTGTCAATTGTTTGGTGGCATCAGAGGCTGTCTCATAATTAGATACTGAAGGAGAGATAGCCTTATTCTGCATCTTCAAGAGTTGTTTTTAATTATATCCTCTTTCCAGGAATCTCTGTGTCATTTCACCCAGTTGTAATTGGCATGTATCAATGTTGGTATTGTTCCTGATGACCCTTTGATACTGAGCCTTAGGGATGTTGTGAATCAGAGTGGGTAGGTGGCAACTTCTTGCATGGAGCAGTGAATTGCAGTCCATGGCTTTTCAGAATAGGGTTGTGCCCAAACCATTTTCAGATTAAAAAATCCGTACATCAAGATAATCAACAGTACTGGTACTGGCTGAATGCGTAAAGCGAATAGTACTCTCCAACATATTCAAGTGATTGATCTAAGCTACCAAATTATCTTCCTCACCCCCCCAGATCAGGAACAGATTATCTATATAACGACAGTAATACTTGATCTGTTCTGTCTCATAGATGTTCATCCTTTGTGTCTCATATTCTGCCATGTACAAGTTGGCCAGCGATGGGGCCACATTCCACCCCATCACTGTTCCTGAGATCTATAGGTAGAAAGTCTTAACAAACCGAAAAAATAATTCAGTCATGCAAATGGTAAGCAATGATATCAACACTTCTTCAGGTGGTCCTATGTACACAGCATGTTTTAGGCTGTTGGCAACTGCTGCAATCCCAGCTGTATGGGGAATAACTGTGTACAAACTTGATACATCAAGTGTCACCAGTAGATCAGACAAGCTAATGTTAGTAAGTTTAGTGATCCGTGTTATGAAATCTGTCGAATCTTGAATATGCGACCTCATAGACTTCACTAATGGCTGTAAATAAAAGTCCACGGACTATGCAAGAGGCTATAGCAACGAGCCTTTCGCAGAGACAATCGGTCTCCCTGGTGGTTTCTCTGTATTTTTGTGGATCTTCGGCAAGGTGTACAAAAGTGGTGTCAATGGATGGTCACGTTTCAAAAAGCTTAATTAATTTTGTGAAATTAATCCACTTTCCTTCCACTCAATCAATAGCGTGTCAATTTTTCTCTTTAGTTGAAAGTGGGATCACCTTGTAGTGGTAAGTACGTATTCACATCAGTGAGCTGTCGCATGATCTCTGCTTTATAATCATTGGCAATAGATATATCCTCTTGTAATGATTTAAATGCCGCCCTCTCATCTTTAGTGAGGTTATCATTAAATCTCTGTCTTGGTTTATTCTGTATTTGGTGAGATAGGAAATTAGTGACAGTGTTGATGGTGGGGTTATTAGATCCAGGGTCAAATGTCCCTTTGGTTATGAACCTACCCGGGGAGTCAGATTCTGAACATCAATATACACATCAAAATCATTGAATCTAGTGGTTGGTACAAAGGAGAGTCCTTTATTCAATAAACTTTCTTCAGCGTTAGTTAATTTCCTTCAGCTAATATTGAACACAATGCTCGTTATCTTCTCTGGATCGGGGGGCGGCGGGCAGTGCCCCCCTCCTCGTAAGGGGCCTGGACCTCGGCCTAAAACATGAGATGTAGAAGGGTGTGCTGCCAACGGTGAAAGCGATGCTAAAACTCCACTGTATGAATCCCAATGTCCTCTACTACCCCTGGATCTAGTTACTACTCCTCGGGACTGGGTGTCATCTAATCCCGTGGGCACATCCGGGTCAGAACTGTCACCAGAACTCGTATCAACCGTGTTAATCGACTTCTTAGTGTATCTCCTATTCCGTCTAGGTCGGAATGTTCTCCTCTCATCAGGAGTCATCATCCACCTATATATGCTCTTATAGGTGTAGTCCTGGGACACAGTCTGTAATTTACGATTCTTGATGGCAATCCATTCCTGCTTGTATGTCTTGACATGAAGTGATAGCTTTGACAACCAATCAGTATTAGTGTCGGACTCCAAGATCCCAGACTTGTCCTGTTCAAATACCTGTATTTCAACTTTAACCTCCTTATATATATATGTATATAGAGTCTCATAGAGATCCACCCTTGGCTCCAGCGTTTGTTAGACCCCCAAAGCAGGCACAAGAGACAGGGAATTAGATTCAACGCCTTTATGTGTATAAACACACAGAGAAAAACAAGCCTTTATCAATGCAGGCCGTGCAGACATAAATGACAAGATACACACTCCTTCCTTAAATACCCTTACCACATTTCTATAAACAGTATCAGCTGATTATCCCCGCGAGTAAACTTTTATGTTGCGCCATCCCACTTACGCTGTCTCCCTCCCCTCCACAGTGCTGGACCGCCCAACCACCACCTGGATTCCCTGCCACACCTCCCGCTGGCACCAGCAGAGTATAGTTACAGACAGTAACACACTGTCACCGTCTGTAACGATCTGGCATCTGCCCTCATATGGAACCGGAGCACCGATCACACTCCGGTTCCATATGTGGGCAGATGCCTGGAGCTCAGGAACTCCAGCTCTCAGCTGTAACTTAAGAGCCTTCCTGAAGCTCAGACGTATATATACCTTGTGTGGTACCATAGGCAAAGTACAGCACAACGTATATATATGTCCAATTGGGTGAAGGGGTTAAACAATAAAACATTTTGAGTAGACTGTCCCTATAAAAACTGATATAACACTGGTTTGAACTGGTAACTATCTAGAATTGCCAAATACTCAGGTGTGGAATCGGATGTAAAACCTTAAACCTAAAAAAAAGATTTACTTTAAGATTGCCTGCAATTTGTTAATTGAAAGGTTTAAATGATTTGGCAACTTATATTACAATACAATATGAGACTAGTAACTTGAAGTAACAATATATATTGGTTAAATTAATCTGGCAATATTTGTTGTGACATGAAACGAGGCAATTGATTTATATTCTGCAGTATGATATTTATTATAAAGCATGTGGTAATGTGTATATTATAATTATCTAGAATAACTGTGAACATAGCTGCAAATAATTATTATTTAATTCAATAAAATTGATTCTACAAAACAAAAACAAATTGTTTGGGTTTATATCTTATTAGCAATAAACACTGTAATAGTAAAAGATTATGGGCAAGATTACAAGTGGAGTGCTAATGTTTATGCGCAAGCAATAAGGGGTTTATCACAGGTGTTTGCGCTCGTTTGGTTTACCGATGCTATTACGAGTTGAAAGTGTACCCGTTAGCTTGAGCGCAATCGCGATTTTTGCTTGATTTTTTTTAACGCGTCCTCAGAGCTCTGGTCAACTGTTTCACAAAACAAAAAAGTTGCACAAAACATATAAAAAATAATAATACCATCTAATAAAAATTATTAAAATAAAATATTGCACACAAAAGTTATAAAGGCTCAAAGGTATGAGATGTCAGGTATTAGAGAAAAAAAGGCAGGCAAAGGGCCTTAACACTTGTCTAAAGATGTATATGTATGTATTTATATATGCCTATACATGTGTACATATGTATTTATATGTGTATATATGTATTTACAGATATATTTACCAATATAAAAACATAAATACACATATATAGACATAGAAGTGCATTGGAGCCATTTGCAGTTAAGTAGATGAAAACATGTAAAATCATATTTATGCAATATTAATATTTAATAAGGTGTTATACTATTTATTTACTGTAAATATTTCACATTCCTATGTTTTGCACACAGGGGGATATGCTCTTTGTATTTATAAATAGATATTTTTATATATATATATATATATATATATACACACACACACACACATATATATATATATATATATATATATATATATATATATATATATATATATATATATATATATATATATATATATATATATATATATAGGTGTGTATATCTATCTATAGATATACAGTATATATATATATATATATATATATATATATATATATATATATATATATATATATATATGTGTGTGTGTAAATATATATTGTACCAACATACCATTATATACAGTATATATATATATATATATATATATATATATACACACACAGTATATATATATATATATATATATATATATATATATATATATATATATATATATATATATATATATACAGTAAATATGTAGTTATGAATAAATATAACATATTCTTCTATATAAAAAATATTGGACTGTAAAATATTCATATTTTCATGTCCGGTTACCGCACATGAGAAAATGCGATCGGGTTTGCATGCTAGTAGGGTTTTTTTCCCATTTTTTTGCTCCATTGACTTCTATGGGGGAATATGTGGAAGGGCACGCGATATTCTAACTAAGGCTTTTTGGGCGCGTCAGACGCAAGCAAAAACAGTTTACTTTCAACTCATAATACAAGAGCAACCCGAGGAGCGCAAAAAGCGGAACTTCTAAAACAGTTAACACTCGAGCTGCAGCCTTAATTAGCGCTCCACATGTAATCTGGCCCGTAAGCTTTTATAGCTGATAAGTGAGGCAATGATTGTTAACCAACCTACCAACAATGGAGATTATCTATTTTAACAGTTCAGAGCATAATACAATAAAAAAAGTCTTTCTGCCCAAATGCACAAGTATTTTGTTGTGCAATATAGATGGCTGATGAAGCCTGCAGAACATAAAGCCCTTGTGCTTTGGATATACAGTGGGGGAGATATCTTTCCTTGAAGTGCCTGAAACATTGAGGACATTTAGAGTAGATGTTACATTCTGACAATAAAGTAACTGCAGGGTGTTTTTTGTGTTTAAATAAATGATAAGTTTTGTTTAAAGTGTCACACACTAATTATGAGATTAATGTAATAGTTAATCACACATACATGTTTGCGGAGTTTGAGCGTTATTTAATGTATTTCTTTTGGTGGGTCTTTAACCCTTCAAACCATGTATAGTAAAATGCATTTAAACACTGATTTTAGCCTTTTTTGAATAATTTACTAGCTATATCAATCCTGCGTCCCTTGCCACTTCGATGATGTTTCAATAATCAGGGCTGGAAAAAAAAAAAAAAGACTGCCAGGAAAGGAGATAATGCTGGACCAGCAGAATAAGGATGATTTGCCTGGCCAGTTGATTAAAAAAAATAAAAACTAAACAAAATAATGACCATTCTTTTTTGGGGGGATAACAAATAAGAATTTAGAAAAGATTGTAATCGAGGTCTAAACAAGTCAAAATAACAGTAATGCCTAATATACCCCTAAACTGAGTCATATCTATGTGCAAAATTTAAGTGCAATGTTTACAGCACTGTAAATTTGTATTCAAACATTTCTTCTTAATACCCTGTGTGAGTATGTCTGCACCAGAGGCAGAACGTTTTTTCACATTCTGCGATGAAGTAAAAAAAAATTCTGCAGGTCATTTTGAAATTAAATTCAGTTTATATTAGCTACACTAAAGCACCATCTCAGCGGCAATGTGTTGATTAACTGAAGAATAATGCCTCATTCTCACAAACCCTTCAAATATTTTCGCTACATTGATTATATTTTCGTCATATGGACAGAAGGAGAAAAAAACCTAGAACATTTTCATAAATCATTTACTTTATTTTATGCATCAATCAAGCTTAAAATTAACTTTTCTAAAGACTGG
The DNA here is from genome assembly GCF_027579735.1 of Bombina bombina. Classification (NCBI taxonomy): domain Eukaryota; kingdom Metazoa; phylum Chordata; class Amphibia; order Anura; family Bombinatoridae; genus Bombina; species Bombina bombina. The sequence goes on along the minus strand of NC_069501.1, from coordinate 424,922,534 downwards.
ATACAATAATATTCATCACAAATGGCAAACTGCACTCATTTGTATACAGGAAACCAAAAGATAAATGCAGCTACCTCCACAGTTCCAACTCCCACCCTCACATTAAAAAATCCATAATCTATAGTCAGGCTACCAGATATCACAGAATTTGCTCAGATACCAAGAACTATGAAAAACACCTTATCACATTGTCCCAATCATTAAAACGAAAAGGTTACAAAACAAGGGTTATAAATAAAAAAAATAACTTTACCCTCAATACTCCAAGTGAACACTTACTACAATACAGGGAGAAGAAAAACATATCACGTACCCACTAGTAGTCAAATACAACCCTGCTTTGGAAGGGACATGAAAAATCATAAAAGGCTTACAGCCGCTACTCACAGAGGATCCCACACTCTAAAAACTCTTTCCACAACCCCCTATATCCTGGCACTCAGACAACCACCTAACCTAAAACAGAAACTAATCCACAGTTACCCCTTGAGACAGAGAACACTCAGAAAGGAACCAAGCACTGCAATAATCCTCTATGCAAACTATGTCAACACATTTGTGAAACCAGCACAGCAAATCACTAGAATAAATCCTATAACATTAAAGTGGCATATTTATGTATATCTGCAAATGTGGTATACATGATACATTGCAATGCATGTGAAGTGGGATGTTATATTGGAGAAACAAGCCAAAAACTGCAACTTTGGATGAATTTATACAGAAACTCAATCAAAAATCAATTTGAAACAAAATACTGTACCCCTGTTGGTCACCATTTCATCCAACCTGACCACTCCATCCAAAACATCAAAATCAAGATTTTTAGAGGCAACTTCAAAAACAATATACTTTCATATAGTCAATTACATTGTATATTCCACACTATTTATACATAGGTACACGGGTAAACTTATGTTCACACTTTTGCCATTATTATTATTCCCTTTTTTTCCTTTCTTCTTTTTTGACTATTTTATATTCCCCTGAATACATCATCTTTATACATATTGATTCCATGTTGATATATAACTTTATGTCAGTATAGCTCTATGTAAATCTATATCTTTCTGTGTCTGTTCTCTTACACTGGATACTGTCAGCACCCTCATGATTTTTATGACACCCCCCTCTCCCTGCACTCAGACCTCAGTAACACTTTCTGTCCTTTTAATGTTTTAAGATATAATCTGTAAATTCCATTGAATTGGTCATTATTGCTTCAGATTTGAGAATGAAGGAATCTTCTGAAAGCTTGTCAATTTATAAATGTATATTTAGTCCAATAAAAAAGTATCAATGCTCAATGCAATACTCTTGTTATTTTAGTATCTATACACTGTCTCTCTCACTCTCTCTCTCTCTCTATATATATATATATTGATGTTCTTGTAGTGCCATCTACTGGATAAATGTGGTAATTTTGATCTAACACAACCCTAAGGAGAATAAAGTTCAGGGTTTCAATAAAAATCCTAATACATAATATTTATTAAAACATAAATGTGATAATATGGATTATTTATTTTTTAGTTTTATACACTAACAATTATCTGCTCCATAAGTATTATTTATCCAATTTTAAAATTGCTGAATTAAGCTGCTGCATATTTATTTGTTAAATATTATTTGTGGTAAAACGTTCTCTCCTTAAAAGGGATAGGAAACCCCAAAATTTTATTTCATGATTTGGAAAGAACATACAATTTTAAACAACTTTCCAATTTACTTTCATTATGAAATTTGCTTAATTGTCTTGTTATCCTTTGCTGAAGAAACAACATTGCACTACCGGCAGCTAGCTGAACATATCTAGTTAGCCAATCACAAAAGACAAATGTGTGCAGGCACCAATTAGCAGCAGATCCCACTAGTGTAGGATATGTGCGTATTCTTGTTCAACAAGAGATACGGAGAGAACAAAGCATATTTGAAAATAGAAGTGATTTTTAAAGTGTCTTAAAATGACATGCTTTATCTAAATCATGCAAGTTTTGTTTTGACCTTCCTATACCTTTAATTAAGGGACAGTAAAGTGAAAATTAAATGTTCATGATTTGGATAGAAATTGCAATTTTTAAAAAAACCTTACTACCATTATCTACCATTACATACAAAGGTAGGCTCAGGTAACTGCACATATATGCCTCTTGTGTTCAGCCAGCTCCCAGTAGTGCACTGCTGCCCCTTTAACAAAAGAAACCAAGAGAATGAAGTAAGTTTAAAAATAGAAGTAAACTGGAAAGTTGTTTAACCCTTTGCTGCCTGGGTGTAATGATATGTATTGAATGTCAGAACAGGTGATGGAAATGTTCTGGTACCTAGTATCCTCTAATGTAGGACCACTCAGCCTCACACCAAACCTTGGATTCACACAGATCTAACTTATAGGAATCCAGTTATGCTCATTGAACTGAGCGTCACTACTGTAGGGTACAGAGTGAAATACGGAGCTGTCACGCAACCAGATAATTAAGATAGAGAGGTATCAAACAGATAAATATGATAGAGAGATATCAATAGATAAATATGATAGATATTGTTCCTAATGAGGTTATATATGTATCAAAAGGAACACACAAGCACAGCAGCCAGATTAAAATATATACAGTAAACACACACACTCACATTCACAACCAGCCTAAATAAAGAGTTGAAGGCAGAGGTTACATCTACAAGTGCAATTTGTATGGCACACTAAATAAGTAGAATATAGTAATGAGTGTGGAATAGGACAATGGAAATGTACTGTAGCATAAGCCCCACAATGTGTTAATTGAGGCAGAGTAACAGAACCTTGTCCTGAAGGTGTTATAGCATGAATTACTGTAATCATAAGCAGCAGCTGATATATTTGAGACAGGATGCAATGATATCAATGGTTATGCTGGGTTGAAGCAGTCAATAAATGAGATGTCATATGATAGAAATATAAGCAACAAGTATGGCAGACAAGGATACTTATGAAGTAAGTAAGGCAAACAGTCACTTAAGGTAGCGGTTTTCTGTTAGCACCAGTAACAAAGAAATGCAGTTATCCGGCAAGGGTAAGTAAAACATACAGACCAATTCTTTAGAGGTATTGCAGGGACAGCGTGTCAGTAGTTGCTGGTGAGTTTGTTACCCAAGGCAGAGAGTGAGCGCGGTACACACGCTGTGAGACTGGAGAGAAGTCGGGTGTGACGTCACACACACCGGAGTAGCGGAATGAAGGGAACTGTGCCTGAAACTTTGGTTCCGGTAAAGCTGCAGATAGTTGTTGGAGGAATGCTGACAGGCAGGATCTGAGAACAGCAAAACTCAGCTGAATATAAGAAGCTCAGGTTGGTAATCCAACTTAGACAGTAGGATAGGGCTAGGTTTCTTCTGCAGTAGTCACTTGAACGACTGGAAACAAATTACCAAGCAGGGAGTAGAGAGAGGAGGAGCCTTAAATAGGGTGATTTGGTTTAAGATTTAAAGTGACAGCAGTTACTACGCTGAAATCCCTGACACTGGGTTAAAGTGTCTACATCGGAACAACTGTTCCGATGTAAACAATTTGAAATCCAGCGATCGTGCAAGTGATCTCAAGATTTCAATGATGGGATTGCGTCAGGGGGGTGTCCCTATAATGCTAGGCACACCCTCCAGACTGCAATCCCATCAGGGAAGCGCCAGTGGCTTCAGGAAAGCCACCCAGTTAGGACATTGTATTCCGTCCATCGGCGTAAAAACCCAGAAAAATTTGGACGGAATACAAACTCCATAACGGCGTTGAAAGGTTAAAACTGTATGCTCTGTCTGAATAATGAAAGAAAATATTTGGGTTTCGTATCCCTTTAAAAGCTTTGCTGAAGAAAACTGACTTCTTAATCAGTGTTTGCTAGAGATGACTGGATTATTTGTGAATTCAAACAGTTAATGGTTAATGAGTCACCAATAAATAGCAGATGTGCAGAAAAAAAACTACAAAACCATGTTGGTAACCGTGTCATGAAAGGGTTAAAGTTGCATTGTACTAAATTCTTACCTCAGTTCCTCTCTTTTTCATTCCCTGAACACCCTTAGCATGTAATCCTATGAGCCCAGCTGTTTTGAAGATCGCCTTCATGAGAGTTGATTTACAGCAGTGCAACTCTTGGCAGGGCCAGGTGTCTTAAATTAAGATGTCTACCATAGGAATTTGACTACCGCGTCACTTCCGGTGACGTGTAGTCAGCTGCTGGAGGGTTGTGGCGCTCTCTGTGCATGTTTAAGGCACAATAAACAGCGCTCACTGGAAGACCAACCTCCTACAAACAGCTGTTTAAGGCAGAATAGGTGACAACTTACTTTAGAACACCGGTGTTCTAAAGTAAGTTGTCTACCGCGTAGGAATTGCCGCCTGATCGCTCTGTCCTTCTCTCCATAACACAGATTTTATTTTGCAATAATTTTGAAATAGTTTTTACTTGCTGTATTTAGTTCCTTTTTTGCCGTTCTATACCTTTATAGCAATATCTCAAATTAGTCAACGCTGTACCGTGCTGTATTTTTTTGTTTTCTGAATGATCATTTCCTAAAGCCTCTAATATAATCCTCAGACGTTTTTACCTCGTTATGATATTACTGTTACTGTACAACACACCTATTTGCTCTCACGGAACAACCACCCATCACATGGGGACTGTAACAGGAGTTTCGTTTCCATGAGTTGTTATAAGGACTTCAGTCTGAGCTAATTATACATTGGTGGAAGCAAGAAGATAATTCATAACGAGGTAAAAACGTCTGAGGATTATATTGGAGGCTTTAGGAAATGATCATTCAGAAAACACAAAAATACAGCACGGTACAGCGTTGACTAATTTGAGATATTGCTATAAAGGTATAGAACAGTGAAAAAGGAACTAAATACAGCAAGTAAAAACTATTTCAAAATTATTGCAAAATAAAATCTGTGTTATGGAGAGGACAGAGCGATCAGGCGGCTATTCCTACACGGTAGACAACTTACTTTACAACACTGGTGTTCTAAAATAAGTTGTCACCTTTTCTGCCTTAAACAGCTGTTTGTAGGAGGTTGGGCCTCTAGCGCATGAGCAGTGAGCGCCACAAACCTCCAGCAGCTGATTAAAGTCACCGGAAGTGACGCGGTAGTCACATTCCTACGCGGTTGACAACTTACTTTAGAACACCAGCTACAGTTTGTCTCCAATCAATGCGACCTTGCATATTAGACTTACCTTTATAGCAGTGTTAATTTTGACTGCAAATTTTCGATTTAGTCTTAGTCTTTTGACTAAAATGTCATTTTAGTTTTAGTCGTATTTTAGTCATCTGAATTGCTTTAGTTTTCTCCAGTAGATTTTAGTCGACTAAATCTCCATTAGATTTTAGTCTACTAAAATCTAAGGGGTTTAGATAAAGTGTAATGCATTATTTAAGCATTTCTCTGTAATTTGCAAACTGATTATATACTCCAGGAGTAAACATAACACCTGTTATTATTTATGGTATTAAGGTTTAAACATGCAATACAGACACAGATTTAGCCGTTGTGATATATAACATCTTTATTAAACTTAAAATTAAATAAAACCAAGTTTCATTAACAAACAGAAGTGCAGCTTTAAAATATATATTAAAAAAACCTGTAATGGCTGTATTGCACATATTACCCAATATAAAAACTTTAACAGTTCTCTGTTAATAATTAAAACAAGTATAAAGTAACTCAACACAACAAAAAGTTTCTGCAGCTAGCACAGGCACAGCATAACTTAAAGCCATACTTATGGGTTATGCTTGTTTCTATAGGAAGAATCAATTGATTGTTCACAGATTCGAAAAAAAATTTGGCAACGATATTAGTACTGCTCTAGAACTTCAAAACTCATTATATACTCCTGGAGTAAAGGTTCATTAACCTGTTTTTATTTATGGTATTAAGGTTTGAACATGCAATACAGATTTAACAGTTGTGGTATATAACATGTCTTTATTTATCTTAAAATTTAATCAAATTAAGTTTTGTAAATTTGACAAAAGAGGTATGGATTGATGATAACACCTTGCATAAAATGTTTTTGTCAGCAAATTTTGATTTAGTTTTAGTCATAGTCTTTTGACTAAAATGTCATTTTGCTTTAGTTTTAGTCATAGTCTTTTGACTAAAATGCCATTTTAGTTTTAGTCGTATTTTAGTCATCAGAATTTCTTTAGTTTTATACTCATTTTAGTCTAGTTTTAGTCGACGAAATTAACACTGCTTTATAGAGCTAAGGAATCTATTGGTGCTCTACAATAACTAATAATAATATTATTATTAGACATGTGCGATTCAGTTCGGCCCGAATCGAAATTCGGACGAATTTGTTCGAATTTGTAGATTCGGATCGATTTGAATTTCCGAATTGCGGTAGTTCCGAATCTACCGAATAAATCCGAATCGATTCGAATTTATTCGGTAGATTCGGATGGCTGTGTATTACACTAGTATACTAGTGTAATACACAGCACATCCCACTTTACAGTGACCGAATTTCCGAAAATCCGAATCGAATGCGAACCGAATTTTTTCGAATCCGAAAGAATCCAAATGAATCCGAAACGAATTCATTCGATTTCTTCCGAATTCGAATCGATCCGAACCGAAATTCGAATCGGTCCGAATCGATTCGATCTGAACCGAACCGAATTTTTCGAGGCTGCACATGTCTAATTATTATATGAATTATTTATGGCTCTTACAAACGTATCTCCTTCCTCAGGAGGCACAAGTAGATAAACAATCTTTTAGGAGATAAACATCAGCAGCTAAAAGATAATACTGTATACATACACCGATAATTTTAAAAAGTAAACGTTGAATGAAAATGTTAACATATATAAATTACATATATATGGTAGAAGAAATTAGACAGTGGTTCTATAGGTCTAAAAGGAGAGCTATGTATTACAAGATTGCATATACAGTGTATCTGTCATTGCCTTGCTTTAAATAAAATGTAGAAATACAAGTTATCCTATAGTCCTATACAATATATAATAATTAATGGTGAAGATCTAAATTTACAAGACTCCTAAAAAAATGTCTTAAAATACTTCCAGTAAGCAAAAATCCTGTGAATAGCCACATATGGATATTATATGTTACATTTAGTTACAGCATCCACAGAATATTCCATGAATGCACCCTACAGTGCAGCAGGGAATTGATGGTGTCAGGACTAACTACCAGACCAATGGGGGTTATTTGCCCTCTCAGTTTGGGCTGTGCATAGGAGTGAACTATAGCTAAGATCCCACACAGAAAAAAACCCAAAACATACCAGATCCCTTTATTCAGTGGTATCCTTTGTGCACAACATGCATTTCTTGCTAGCTTCAACTTAAATATACAGTATACATTTTTTTGTATAAATTAAAGGGACACTGAACCCACATTGTTTCTTTCATGATTCAGACAGAGCATGAAATTTTAAGCAACTTTCTAATTTACTGCTATTATCAATTTTTATTAAAGGGATAGTCTAGACAGAATTAAACTTTAGTGATTCAGATAGAGCATGCAATTTTATGTAACTTTCTAATTTACTCCTACTCCTTTCTAATTTACTATCTTGGTATCTATATTTTTTTCTTCTTGGTTCAGCACCTGGGTAGGGCTTGCTGATTGGTGTCTAAATGTAGTAATCCAATCAGCATGCTCTACCCAGGTGTTGAACCAAAAATGGGCTGGCTCCTTAGCTTAAGATTACTGCTTTTTCAAATAAAGATAGCAAGAGAACGAAGAAAAATTTATAATAGGAGTATATTAGAAAGTTGCTTATAATTGCATGCTCTATCTGAATCATGAAAGATTAATTTGGACTAAACTAGCCCTTTAACCCTTTGAGTGCTAAGCACTTTCCCACCTGGGTGCTAAGGTTTTCTTAAAGGGGCTTTTATTTAATATTTTTTTTTTAAAAATGTTTTTACTTTTTATTTTATTTATTTCAGATCTTCAAGACTTACACCGTTGGAAAGGTTAAGCGATTACATTTCCAACGGTGGGTCTTGGGGGTCTGTAGCTGCTTAGATGCCTGAGATACAGGCTTCTAAGCAGCATGCCCCCTGCTCCTATATTTAACATTGTTAAAGTGATGGTAAACTCTTTTAATTTTCAAATTCATATTTACACTGTTATAGGTATATATGATCAAACCGCATTATTCTTTTTTTATTTTTGTATGTAATTTATAAACAATTTTCCTAATCTTTTGTAACCTGTTTGCTCCGCATCTCCCCGCCTCGCTCCGCCCCTCTTACATGCCCGTAACCACACTATGTCCTTAGTCCTCTCTCCACCCTCTCCTTACGTCATCCTGATTGCTCGTTCACGATATTCTAATTGTTAACGCATGCGCATTTGTTTGCATGACGTCTAGGAAGTAAACATTGACTCGTGACAGTCAATGTTTACTTTTCACATTGCGAACGCTCATTTGGTGTCTAGCGGGTGTGCGAGCGATCTTACCAACGGTTATTCTTTTCCCTAATAATATTTCTGTTTCTCTATTGGTAAGACGCATGCGTGAAATCGACCGTGCACGCGCAAATTCTTAGACGGATTTTGATGAGGTTGTTTGGTTGTTAGGATCGTCGGGACTGATCGTTAGGGCGCATGCGCAAAAATTGTACTGCAAAGAGCCTGTCTAGCGACTGGATAGATGATTGGACACAGGCAGGGAAAATCAATGTGACATCACGGTGGGCTGGCGATTTTACGGAACGGATAGATTCTTGATTTGGAAATTGTAAGTAAATGGCTATTTCATGTTTTTAGCGAAATTTCAGGAGACAATTTAATATGATTTGATAATACCTATAACATATTCACCCTATACTGAGTTTACCATCCCTTTAATGTTAAATAAAGTTGCGCGGTGACGTCATCACGTTTATTGTGCGTGACGTCACCACGCAAAACGGAAGCCCCGGCGATGCCTTTCATTATGCAGCACCAATCGCCGGGGTAGGAGCGGGTGGGAGCCCCCAGATCTCGCTCAAGTTGGGAGAGTGCTAGTGACGGCTCTGAGCCGTCATTAGCACCAGAGTGGGAAACTCTGTGACGGCTCAGAGCCGTCATTAGCACTCAAGGGGTTAATTCTCTTGCTATCTTTATTTTGAAAGCAGGAATGCAAAACTTAGCAGCTACCCCATTTTAGGTTCAGCACCATGGATAGTGCTTGCTTACTGGAGGATTACATTTACCCACCAATAAGCAAGCATAACCCAGGTTCTCAACAAAAAATGGGCCGGCTCCTATGCATCATATTCCTGCTTTTTAAATAAAGATAGCAAGAGAACAAAGAAAATTTGATAATAGGAGTAAATTAGAAAGTTGCTTAAAATTGCATGCTCTATCTGAATCAGAAAAGAAAAAAAAATGGGTTTAGTGTCCCCTTAACATGTTTAATTCAAACACATGAATAATTTTAGTACAATATCCCTTTAATTCTTATGAGATTTGAATTTCAGATACAGGCACATATCAATTAAACAGAACTCAAAAGCAATTTATTTTTATATATATATATATAAAGGAAATGTATAAACAGATGTTTATTAGTAGACAATTTGCACTCTGTCGAAATCATGCTAACAGCTTTGTTTGCTAAGCCCTCAGCACACAGGCAAACACTCCCTACAGACACATATCAAATGCCTTCCAAAAGTCTCACTCCTCTCTCATACCTGCAGGGGACAAATAATTGTCAGCTTCTCCCCTACACTATGAAACTACCAGACACGATTAATTAATCTACAAATGCCATAAAAAAAAAAAAGATTAAAATATATAATTTACCTAGGAATTAATTATTTGCCTTTTGCCAGAAAAGGTGGCACTAATTAAAACGGCTGCAAACCGATTCAAAACCTGTTACATAGTATAATATATGTAAAAGAAAGAGTTCAAATGTTATTTATAGTTTGCATCAATTATAGTTATATATTATTTAAATAATAATTTAATATCTATTTGTAGTCCTCAACGCTCTTCAGTTCGAGATCCCACAACCTCAAGATCTGTGTCATTGTCAATGTGAATAATAAAGTTTTGCTTGTTGCTGCGCATCGCCTTGGTGACAGTAAAGATGGCTGCGCACACGCTCGGTACCCGGCCTCGTACCGGGGATGTAATACAGAGCGCTGGAGAGACACAAGACTTTAGCTCATTGCTTCTGTCAAAGCCCGTGTTAGATGGTTTGAAGGCTTCTGGATTTAACAAGCCGTCCCCGATTCAGACCAAGGCTATCCCGCTGGGAAGATGCGGCCTGGGTGAGTGACAAGTGCAGAAACCAGGCTAGAGAGAGGCAAGGGAAGCATGTGACTGGGTAAAACGAACGGAGGGTCTATGATACATTCCTGTGAGAGAAAGGGTGAGGGAGTTGGACTGGAATAGTGTAGAACAAATGTCTGAGAAAAAAATAGGTAGTGATAGAAGGAAAAAATAAGGAAAGTGAGAGGTGATTCCTTGGGAAGTTTTGAGGGAAACACAGTGGGATGTGGCAGATCGAATGGATCCTGGGAGAGAAAAAGCAGTCAGAGACCTGGGATATTTATGGAGGGACCTGGGAGTGAAAGTTATAGTGGACTTAATGGGATAATCATCTGCTAGAGAGGAAAATTGAGGCTGTAAGTAAGAAATAAAAGCCTGGAGGGAACAGAAAGAGGAAAAAGAGGGGGGCCTGGGAGAAAGTTAGGAGAGTACCATAAGAGGCAGGGGGAGATTTGGAAGCAAATTAGAAGAGTGGGGAAAATCTAGAAGCAAATGTAGAGACACTGGGAAAATCTTGAAGCAGAGAGGGGGGCAGATATGAAGTAAGAGGAAAGAGGTAGATAACCTGGGAGAAAGTGAGAGAAGAGGGGGAGGAGAAAATGAGGAGTGGGGGGAATCTGGGAGGAAATGAAGGGAGAGGAAAGGTAAACATCGGAAGAAGAGAGTAGAGGAGAGAAAACCCGGGTTATGCAAACATAGGCCTAACATTTTTACTACTTACTAAACGTTCATTATTGTTTGCAGCATGGAAAGAAAACATGTTATAAATACTTAATTCTTTTTTTCCAGATCTTATAGTTCAAGCAAAGTCCGGCACAGGGAAGACATGTGTGTTCTCCACAGTTGCATTAGATTCTTTGATTCTGGAAAATACAGCAACTCAGGTTTGTTCTTTATACAATTATAGTTGGACTTCAAATCCCCAACTTCCCCATACCTTTCCCCAGTGTCCCATCAATGCAATGCATTAACTGGGCATTTGTTTGCTATTACAATGTTTCATGTACATTTTGCATTTGTGTAATAAGAATGTAGCAGCTCAAACATGTGGCTTGATGTGACACATATTAAAATGATTACGTTTGTGCCTATATATTAGGGCTGACATGGTAGAACTTTTTCAACTTGTGAATACCATGCAGAGTAAGTGCTTGATCCAGGAGTGTGCTGGGGTATGGGGAAGTGCAGGCTAGGAAGAAATGTAGTCCCGGTGCTGTAAGTAGCTTTTCCTTGTAACAAACCTGCATGTGCAGTCCTCATGCACCAAGCACAATGAAGCATTGTCTTTCTGTTCACCTTTTGCCTCCTGGGAGCTGAAACCACTGTGCTTTCAACTCTTAAAGGGACATGAAACCCAATTTTTTTTTCTCATGATTTAGAAAGAGCATGCAATTTTTAACAACTTTCTAATTTACTTCAATTATCTATTTTGCTTCATTCTCTTGATATCCTTTGCTGAAAAGCATATCTAGTTAGGCTCAGAAGCTGCTGATTGGTAGCTGCACATAGATGCCTTGTGTGATTGGCTCTCCCATGTGCATTGCTATTTCTTAAACAAAAGATATCTAAAACATGAAGCAAATTATATAATAGAAGTAAATTGGAATGATGTTTTAAAATTGTATTCTCTACTTGAATCATGAAAGAACATTTTTGGGTTTAGTGTTCCTTTAAGCTGTGAAGTGACAAAGTGAGCAATGATATTTAGGCATTGCCTTGTTTTATTTTTTTTTCCATGTCAATATTTGCATGCCATAATAATGTGTTTTTTTTCCATTGTTTTTCTTTGTGTAGATATTAGTGCTGGCACCTACACGGGAAATTGCAGTTCAGATACATTCTGTGATTATATCCATCGGTTGCTGCATGGAGGGACTCGAATGCCATGTTTTCATTGGTGGGACACCACTACCCCAAGACAAAGTTAGGCTTAAGAAGTGCCACATAGCAGTGGGATCTCCTGGTAATGGATTTTGTAGAGTGTGATGCCATTTTTTACATTTTATATAAAACCATTTATAGATATCTTTGTTACTGAGACCATATATCTTGAATTTTAGTTGGAACAGTCATGGTGTATTTAGAATCTTGTCTCAAAAACTGAATGCAAATACTGTGTGAAACATGGTTATTGACCTATATAACACATAAGTGCCTTCTGAAAGTCAATTCAGTAATATATTATTACAGGTAATCAATTCTATACATTAAAGGACATTCTGCTCAAAATTTAAATGCACATAGATGAATTACATCTTTGGATAGAAACATCTTTAAAATATACATGTATTGGCAAAAATGCTTCTAGTAAAAGTTATCACTGTTTACGTGTTAACATTTTTTCTCTGCACGTGCATGTGAAACATAGATACTCCCAGTGCACCAGCATATTAAATACTGCAGCTGCTAAAATCACCAGTGGGCTTGCATCATGTGAGCAATTGGCAAATTAAATCATTGCCAGATGATTCAAGCACCTTTAGGCTCTCTGAGCAAGTGCTGTGTTTAAATTGATGTTGCATGGTGCATACTAAAATACACTTTTGAAACCGCTATAGCTTTTATTAGAAGCATTTTTGCTAATGCATGTATATAACAAAAATGCTTCTATTCGAAACTGAAATACATCTATGTGGATTCCAATTTTAGCTGGAATGTACCTTTAACCCCTTAATGACCGGACCATTTTTAAATTTTCTTACCCTTAATGACAATGGCTATTTTTACATTTCTGCAGTGTTTGTGTTTAGCTGTAATTTTCCTCTTACTCATTTACTGTACCCACACATATTATATACCGTTTTTCTCGCCATAAAATGGACTTTCTAAAGATACCATTATTTTCATCATATCTTATAATTTACAAAAAAAAAAAAAGATAAAATATGAGGAAAAAATGGAAAAAAACACGCTTTTTCTAACTTTGACCCCCAAAATCTGTTACACATCTACAACCACCAAAAAACACCCTTGCTAAATAGTTTCTAAATTTTGTCCTGAGTTTAGAAATACCCAATGTTTACACATTCTTTGCTTTTTTTGCAATTTATGGAGCAATAAATACAAGTAGCACTTTGCTATTTCCAAACCACTTTTTTTCAAAATAAGCGCTAGTTACTTTGGAACCCTGATATCTGTCAGGAATACCTGAATATCCCTTGACATGTATATATTTTTTTTTAGAAGACAACCCAAAGTATTGATCTAGGCCCATTTTGGTATATTTCATGCCACCATTTCACCGCCAAATGCGATAAAAAAAAAAAAAAAAAGTTAACTATTTCACAAATTTTATCACAAACTTTAGGTTTCCCACTGAAATTATTTACAAACAGCTTCTGCAATTATGGCACAAATGGTTGTAAATGCTTCTCTGGGATCCCCTTTTTTCAGAAATAACAGACTTATATGGCTTTGGGGTTGCTTTTTGGTAATTAGAAGACAGCTAAATGCCGCTGCGCACCACACGTGTTTTATGCCCAGGAGTGAAGGGGTTAATTAGGGAGCTTGTAGGGAGCTTGTAGGGTTAATTTTAGCTTTAGTGTAGTGTAGTAGACAACCCCAAGTATTGATCTAGGCCCATTTTGGTATATTTTATGTCATCATTTCACCGCCAAATGCGAGCAAATAAAAAAAAAAAACTTTACATTTTTCACAATTTTAGGTTTCTCACTGAAATTATTTACAAACAGCTTGTGCTATTATGGCAGAAATTGTTGTAAAAGCTTCTCTGGGATCCCCTTTGTTCAGAAATAGCAGACTTATATGGCTTTGGCGTTGCTTTTTGGTAATTAGAAGGCCGCTAAATGCTGCTGCGCACCACACGTGAATTATGCCCAGCAGTGAAGGGGTTAAATAAGGTAGCTTTTAGGGAGCTTGCAGGGTTAATTTTAGAGATCAGCCTCCCACCTTACACATCCCACCCCCTGATCCCTCCCAAACAGCTCTCTTCCCTCCCCCACCCCACAATTGTTACCGCCATCTTAAGTACTGGCAGAAAGTCTGCCAGTACTAAATGAGGTTTTTTTTTTTTTTTTAAATAAAAATAATAAAATCTTTTAGCTGGGATGGGCCCCTGTCTTAGCCCCAACCTCCCTGATCCCCCCTCCAGCTCTCTAACCCTCTCCCCTACCTAATTACCGCCATCTTGGGTACTGGCAGCTGTCTGCCAGTACCCACTTTGGCCCCAAAAAAACAAAGTATTTTTATTTTATTTTTCAATTAACTCTTTCTGTAGTGTAGCAGCCCCTCCACAATACCCCCACAATAACCCCACCCCCCTCCCCCTCCCAGATCCATTTATATTTGATTTTTTTTTTTTTTTTTTTACCTTTCCCTGGTTTTTTGCCCTCATTGGTGTCAGTGTGGCTAATGCGCGCGCTGTGCACGTACACTATGTTCACGTGCACGCGCGTCTCGTGCGCACGCACGCTCCCTCCCACCCGGACAACGGCACCATCACTACCGGTGCAGAGAGGGCCACAGAGTGGCTCTCTCTGCATCAGAGGCTTGTAAAGGGGTATTGCAGGATGCCTCCATATTGAGGCATCACTGCAATACCCTCAGAGCTGCTGGAAGCGATTGTGATCACTTCCAGCACTCTGTTAGACAACTGACGTACCAGGATGTGGAAGGGAAAATGCATGGGTGTAAAGATTGCATGATATCTGTTGGTTTATTTTTTTATTTTTTTTAGCTTCCTCTTTCCACATTAGCTTGGCTAGTCGTGTTAAAAGTTCACGGTACTCCCTTTTTTTAACATCATGTTACCATTTTATTTTCATTTTTGCCTAAAATCTGAAGTATAGGCTATTTAAATTTCAACTGAAACTATTACAGCAGTATCAACTGCGTACTTCATACTAATCCCTATTGGGTAATATGCTTTGTACAAATGTTTGTTGGTTGAAAGGTACAATGAACATTCCTACCTATCCATACGCATTTTACATTTTAACAATTGTTACTTAGAGGCTGAATTATCAAAGGTCTTGCGGATCTGATCTAACAGTGCGGATCCGCAAGACCTCGCTGAATGCAGAGAGCAATATGCTCTCCGTATTCAGCATTGCACCAGCAGCTTACAAGAGCTGCTGGTGCAACGCCGCCCTCTGCAGACTCGCGGACAATGGGCCGCCAGCAGGGGGTGTCAGTCAACCCAATCGTACTTGATTGGTTTGAATTCCGGCGATTCCTGACGTCCTGCTCAGAGCAGGTGGACAGGGTTATGGAGCAGCGGTCTTTGTGACCGCTGCTTCATAACTGCTGTTTCTGGCGAGTCTGAAGACTCGCCAAAAACACTGGCCCACAAGCTCTTTACGGAGCTTGATAAATGGGCCTCTTAATATGCTTTACATGAAAAAAAATATCCAGCATTATTAAAGTCTGCTCTTTGATATGGAAGATATAAGAATGTTGATTACTTTGTCCCTTTTAATCACGAAATTCGCAATATGGCATTTTTTTACAAATAAGTATATTCACGTTCTAACAATTAGTTTATATTCTTGCTTTATGTGCAAAAGTAATGTTTACAACAATAACTATTTCTGTATGTAATAAGGCTTGTTTTCTATGTTGATTATTTACAATATTTACAACTCACGCCAGTCTTTTGAAATGTTAAAATTGTTCTCAGATGGCTCAGTTTTGGGTGAAGCGGCTATCTGCTTGCTGCATTTTGTAAAAATACACTCTTCATTAATGATGGGCTTCCATATGGTGGTGTAGCTCTCATTTTTTTTTTATCTGCCAATATTCATTATTAAAGGGACAGTGAACCTAATTTTTTTTTTCTTTCATGATTCAGATAGAGCATGCAATTTTAAGCAACTTTCTAATTTACTCCTATTACATGTAAGTTTAGATGCCGGCCTATTTTTGGTGAACAACCTGGGTTGTTCTTGATGATTGGTGTATAAATTCATCCACCAATGAACAAGTGCTTTCCAGGGTACTGAACCAAACAAATAGCTTAGATGCCTTTTTCAAATAAAGATAGCAAGAGAACGAATACAAAATTGATAATAGGAGTAAATTAGAAAGTTGCTTAAAATTGCACGCTCTATCTGAATCATGAAAGAAAAAATGTGGGTTCAGTGTCTCTTTAACAACCTTTGTAATAATTATATTTATTGTAGGGAGAATAAAGCAGTTGATAGAAATTGGCTACCTTAACACATCCAGCATTCGCCTTTTTATCCTTGATGAAGCTGACAAGCTTCTGGAAGAAGGGAGCTTCCAGGAGCAAATTAAGTAAGTAAATTAATATGAACAGTCTTTGTTTTATGTGTGTTATCCATAAACGTGACGTGTTTTATTTCTGTTTTCTGCCACCTTTCATAAGCTGGATTTACTCATCCCTTCCTGCAAATAAACAGATGCTGGCTCTTTCAGCAACTTATCCAGAATCCTTAGCAAGAGCTCTGACAAGATACATGAGGGAGCCAACGTTTGTACGGCTGAATGTATCCGATCCCAGCCTGCTTGGTATGTATCTTGGAGATGAGCTTTATCTAAACTTTGGCCAGATTGATTTTATTTTATTATTCTGTTTTTTGTTGTTGTTTTTTTTATTAAAAATAAATTATTTTTATTTTTTTATATTTATTTTAATAATTTGCAGTTGTGTTGTTGTTGTTGTTGTTATGCACAGGCCTGAAACAGTATTTAAAAGTGGTGAATTCACACCCACTGCCACACAAAATCTTTGAGGAGAAGGTACAGCATTTACAAGAGCTGTTTAGCAGAATTCCATTTAATCAAGCTTTGGTATTCTCCAATCTACATAGCAGGTAAACATGTATATAGTATCTGCTTAACTCAAAATGCTTAAAGGAATAGTCTAGTCAAAATTAAACTTTCATGATTCAGATAGAGCATGCAGTTTTAAGCAACTTTCTAATTTACTCCTATTAATTTGTCTTTGTTAATTTGGGATCTTTATTTGAATGTAAGCTTAGGATCCGGGCCATTTTTGGTTCAGCACCTGGGTAGCGCTTGTTGATTGGTGGCTACATTTAGACACCAATCAGAAAGTGCTACCCAGGTCCTGAACCAAAAATGGTCCGGCTCCTATGCTTACATTCCTGCTTTTTCATATAAAGATATCAAGAGAACAAAGAAAAATTGATAATAGTAGTAAATTATAAAAAAAAACTTGCATGCTCTATCTGAATCATGAAAGTTTTTAATTTTGATTATGCTATTCCTTTAACTGTATTTATGCAAAATGTTTCAGGTAAAAACTCATTATGAAAACACCTATTGTTAAACCTATGAATGTTTATGTCAATGCAGCTACATCTAAACACAAGCAAACAACTGGTATCTATATTCACATATTACCAAAAATGTAACTACAATCAATGCAATCCCAGAGAATATTCATAATTTAGTTATTAAGATATAGCCATAGATTATACTATTTATTTTTTTGTTTTTATATCTCTGCTTTTTTTTTTTTTTTTTTTTTTTTAAAGGGCTCAGCATTTGGCAGATATTCTTACATCTAAAGGCTTCCCAGCTGTGTGTATTTCTGGTAAGTATTTCAGTGTCCCTTTTATAAAAGGGAGGTTGAGAATTACCTTGTTTTTCAAAAATGTATTCTGTTTGGTTTGTCTTATTTATAAAGCTCTCGACACAAACACGTAATTAAAAACAATTATGCTTATCTGATAAATTCATTTTTCTTTCATGTAATTAGCAAGAGTCCATGAGCTAGTGACGTATGGGATATACATTCCTACCAGGAGGGGCAAATTTTCCCAAACCTCAAAATGCCTACAAATACACCCCTCACCACACCCACAAATCAGTTTTACAAACTTTGCCTCCTATGGAGGTGGTGAAGTAAGTTTGTGCTAGATTCTACGTTGACATGCGCTCCGCAGCAGGTTGGAGCCCGGTTTTCCTTTCAGCGTGCAGGGAATGTCAGAGGGATGTGAGGAGAGTATTGCCTATTTGAATTCAATGATCTCCTTCTACGGGGTCTATTTCATAGGTTCTCTGTTATCGGTCGTAGAGATTCATCTCTTACCTCCCTTTTCAGATCGACGATATACTCTTTTATATATATATATATATAATATATATATATATATATATATATATATATATATATATATATATATATATACCATTACCTCTGCTGATTTTCGTTTCAGTACTGGTTTGGCTTTCTACAACATGTAGATGAGTGTCCTGGGGTAAGTAAATCTTATTTTCTGTGACACTCTAAGCTATGGTTAGGCACTTTTTTATAAAGTTCTAAATATATGTATTCAAACATTTATTTGCCTTGACTCAGGATGTTCAACATTCCTTATTTCAGACAGTCAGTTTGATATTTGGGATAATGCATTTGAATAAATCAATTTTTTTCTTACCTTAAAATTTGACTTTTCCCTGTGGGCTGTTAGGGTCGCGGGGGCTGAAAATGCTTCATTTTATTGCGTCATTCTTGGCCGCGGACTTTTTTGGCGCAAAATGTTTTTTCTGTTTCCGGCGTCATACGTGTCGCCGGAAGTTGCGTAATTTTTTACGTTCTTTTGCGCCAAAAGTGTCGGCGTTCCGGATGTGGCGTCATTTTTGGCGCCAAAAGCATTTAGGCGCCAAATAATGTGGGCGTCTTATTTGGCGATAAAAAAATATGGGCGTCACTTTTGTCTCCACATTATTTAAGTCTCATTTTTTATTGCTTCTAGTTGCTAGAAGCTTGTTCACTGGCATTTTTTCCCATTCCTGAAACTGTCATTTAAGGAATTTGATCAATTTTGCTTTATATGTTTTTTCTATTACATATTGCAAGATGTCCCACGTTGAAACTGAGTCAGAAGATACTTCTGGAAAATCGCTGCCTGGTGCTGGAGCTATCAAAGCTAAGTGTATCTGCTGTAAACTTTTGGTAGCTGTTCCTCCAGCTGTTGTTTGTATTGAATGTCATGACAAACTTGTTAATGCAGATAATATTTCCTTTAGTAAAGTTACATTACCTGTTGCTGTTCCGTCAACATCTAATACTCAGAGTGTTCCTGATAACATAAGAGATTTTGTTTCTAAATCCATTAAGAAGGCTATGTCTGTTATTCCTCCTTCTAGTAAACGTAATAAGTCTTTTAAAACTTCTCATTGTTCAGATGAATTTTTAAATGAACATCATCATTCTGATTCTGATAATGGTTCTTCTGGTTCAGAGGATTCTGTCTCAGAGGTTGATGCTGATAAATCTTCATATTTATTTAAAATGGAATTTATTCGTTCTTTACTTAAAGAAGTCCTAATTGCATTAGATATTGAGGATTCTGGTCCTCTTGATACTAAATCTAAACGTTTAGATAAGGTTTTTAAATCTCCTGTAGTTATTCCAGAAGTTTTTCCTGTTCCTGGTGCTATTTCTGAAGTAATTTCCAGGGAATGGAATAATTTGGGTAATTCATTTACTCCTTCTAAACGTTTTAAGCAATTATATCCTGTGCCATCTGACAGATTAGAGTTTTGGGACAAAATCCCTAAGGTTGATGGGGCTGTCTCTACTCTTGCTAAGCGTACTACTATTCCTACGGCAGATGGTACTTCCTTTAAGGATCCTTTAGATAGGAAAATTGAATCCTTTCTAAGAAAAGCTTACTTGTGTTCAGGTAATCTTCTTAGACCTGCTATATCTTTGGCGGATGTTGCTGCAGCTTCAACTTTTTGGTTGGAAGCTTTAGCGCAACAAGTAACAGATCACAATTCTCATAGCATTATTATTCTTCTTCAACATGCTAATAATTTTATTTGTGATGCCATCTTTGATATTATTAGAGTTGATGTCAGGTATATGTCTCTAGCTATTTTAGCTAGAAGAGCTTTATGGCTTAAAACTTGGAATGCTGATATGTCTTCTAAGTCTACTCTGCTTTCCCTTTCTTTCCAGGGTAATAAATGATTTGGTTCTCAGTTGGATTCTATTATCTCAACTGTTACTGGAGGGAAAGGAACTTTTTTACCACAGGATAAAAAATCTAAAGGTAAATTTAGGTCTAATAATCGTTTTCGTTCCTTTCGTCACAACAAGGAACAAAAGCCTGATCCTTCATCCTCAGGAGCGGTATCAGTTTGGAAACCATCTCCAGTCTGGAATAAATCCAAGCCTTTTAGAAAATCAAAGCCAGCTCCCAAGTCCACATGAAGGTGCGGCCCTCATTTCAGCTCAGCTGGTAGGGGGCAGATTGCGTTTTTTCAAAGAAATTTGGATCAATTCCGTTTATCTTTGGATTCAGAACATTGTTTCAGAAGGGTACAGAATTGGCTTCAAGATAAGGCCTCCTGCAAAGAGATTTTTTCTTTCCCGTGTCCCAGTAAATCCAGCGAAGGCTCAAGCATTTCTGAAATGTGTTTCAGATCTAGAGTTGGCTGGAGTAATTATGCCAGTTCCAGTTCTGGAACAGGGGCTGGGGTTTTATTGAAATCTCTTCATTGTACCAAAGAAGGAGAATTCCTTCAGACCAGTTCTGGATCTAAAAATATTGAATCGTTATGTAAGGATACCAACATTCAAAATGGTAACTGTAAGGACTATCCTGCCTTTTGTTCAGCAAGGGCATTATATGTCTACAATAGATTTACAGGATGCATATCTGCATATTCCGATTCATCCAGATCACTATCAGTTTCTGAGATTCTCTTTCCTAGACAAGCATTACCAGTTTGTGGCTCTGCCGTTCGGCCTAGCAACAGCTCCAAGAATTTTTACAAAGGTTCTCGGTGCCCTTCTGTCTGTAATCAGAGAACAGGGTATTGTGGTATTTCCTTATTTGGACGATATCTTGGTACTTGCTCAGTCTTCACATTTAGCAGAATCTCATACGAATCGACTTGTGTTGTTTCTTCAAGATCATGGTTGGAGGATCAATTTACTAAAAAGTTCATTGATTCCTCAGACAAGGGTAACCTTTTTGGGTTTCCAGATAGATTCAGTGTCCATGACTCTATCTTTGACAGACAAGAGACGTCTAAAATTGATATCAGCTTGTCGAAACCTTCAGTCACAATCATTCCCTTCGGTAGCCTTATGCATGGAAATTCTAGGTCTTATGACTGCTGCATCGGACGCGATCCCCTTTGCTCGTTTTCACATGCGACCGCTTCAGCTTTGTATGCTGAACCAGTGGTGCAGGGATTACACAAAGATATCTCAATTAATATCTTTAAAACCGATTGTACGACACTCTCTGACGTGGTGGACAGATCACCATCGTTTAGTTCAGGGTGCTTCTTTTGTTCTTCCGACCTGGACTGTAATTTCAACAGATGCAAGTCTTACAGGTTGGGGAGCTGTGTGGGGATCTCTGACGGCACAAGGGGTTTGGGAATCTCAGGAGGTGAGATTACCAATCAATATTTTGGAACTCCGTTCAATTTTCAGAGCTCTTCAGTCTTGGCCTCTTCTAAAGAGAGAATCGTTCATTTGTTTTCAGGCAGACAATGTCACAACTGTGGCATACATCAATCATCAAGGAGGGACTCACAGTCCTCTGGCTATGAAAGAAGTATCTCGAATTCTGGTTTGGGCGGAATCCAGCTCCTGTCTAGTTTCTGCGGTTCATATCCCAGGTATAGACAATTGGGAAGCGGATTATCTCAGTCGCCAAACGTTGCATCCGGGCGAATAGTCTCTTCACCCAGAGGTATTTCTTCAGATTGTTCAAATGTGGGGACTTCCAGAAATAGATCTGATGGCCTCTCATCTAAACAAGAAACTTCCCAGGTATCTGTCCAGATCCAGGGATCCTCAAGCGGAAGCAGTGGATGCATTGTCACTTCCTTGGAAGTATCATCCTGCCTATATCTTTCCGCCTCTAGTTCTTCTTCCAAGAGTAATCTCCAAGATTCTGAAGGAATGCTCGTTTGTTCTGCTGGTGGCTCCAGCATGGCCTCACAGGTTTTGGTATGCGGATCTTGTCCGGATGGCCTCTTGCCAACCGTGGACTCTTCCGTTAAGACCAGACCTTCTGTCGCAAGGTCCTTTTTTCCATCAGGATCTCAAATCCTTAAATTTAAAGGTATGGAGATTGAACGCTTGATTCTTAGTCAAAGAGGTTTCTCTGACTCTGTGATTAATACTATGTTACAGGCTCGTAAATCCGTATCTAGGGAGATATATTATAGAGTCTGGAAGACTTATATTTCTTGGTGTCTTTCTCATCATTTTTCCTGGCATTCTTTTAGAATTCCGAGAATTTTACAGTTTCTTCAGGATGGTTTGGATAAAGGTTTGTCTGCAAGTTCTGTGAAAGGACAAATCTCTGCTCTTTCTGTTCTTTTTCACAGAAAGATTGCTAATCTTCCTGATATTCATTGTTTTGTACAAGCTTTGGTTCGTATAAAGCCTGTCATTAAGTCAATTTCTCCTCCTTGGAGTTTGAATTTGGTTCTGGGGGCTCTTCAAGCTCCTCCGTTTGAACCTATGCATTCATTGGACATTAAATTACTTTCTTGGAAAGTTTTCTTCCTTTTGGCCATCTCTTCTGCCAGAAGAGTTTCTGAATTATCTGCTCTTTCTTGTGAGTCTCCTTTTCTGATTTTTCATCAGGATAAGGCGGTGTTGCGAACTTCTTTTAAATTTTTACCTAAGGTTGTGAATTCTAACAACATTAGTAGAGAAATTGTAGTTCCTTCATTATGTCCTAATCCTAAGAATTCTAAGGAGAAATCATTGCATTCTTTGGATGTAGTTAGAGCTTTGAAATATTATGTTGAAGCTACTAAGACTTTCCGAAAGACTTCTAGTCTATTTGTTATCTTTTCCGGTTCTAGGAAAGGTCAGAAGGCCTCTGCCATTTCTTTGGCATCTTGGTTGAAATCTTTAATTCATCATGCTTATGTCGAGTCGGGTAAAACTCCGCCTCAAAGGATTACAGCTCATTCTACTAGGTCAGTTTCTACTTCCTGGGCGTTTAGGAATGAAGCTTCGGTTGATCAGATTTGCAAAGCAGCAACTTGGTCTTCTTTGCATACTTTTAATAAATTCTACAATTTTGATGTGTTTTTTTCTTCTGAAGCTGTTTTTGGTAGAAAAGTACTTCAGGCAGCTGTTTCAGTTTGAATCTTCTGCTTATAATTTCAGTTTTTTTCATTATAAAATTGAAACTTTATTTTGGGTGTGGATTATTTTTCAGCGGAATTGGCTGTCTTTATTTTATCCCTCCCTCTCTAGTGACTCTTGCGTGGAAAGATCCACATCTTGGGTAATCATTATCCCATACGTCACTAGCTCATGGACTCTTGCTAATTACATGAAAGAAAACATAATTTATGTAAGAACTTACCTGATAAATTCATTTCTTTCATATTAGCAAGAGTCCATGAGGCCCATCCTTTTTATGGTTGTTATGATTTTTTTTGTATAAAGCACAATTATTCCAATTCCTTATTTTTTATGCTTTCGCACTTTTTTCTTATCACCCCACTTCTTGGCTATTCGTTAAACTGAATTGTGGGTGTGGTGAGGGGTGTATTTATAGGCATTTTGAGGTTTGGGAAACTTTGCCCCTCCTGGTAGGAATGTATATCCCATACGTCACTAGCTCATGGACTCTTGCTAATATGAAAGAAATGAATTTATCAGGTAAGTTCTTACATAAATTATGTTTTTTCATGATGGTGAGAACCCATGAGCCATCACATGTGAGATTAAAGGGACACCAGCGGGTAATACTTTATAAACCCATTAGCTTGGCAAAGCAATGCAACTCTCTATGGCAGTGAAGCAGTTAATTTACAAACTTTGCCAGCTCTCTGCCATTAGGTAAGTGGCATTTGCTAACACTTGGCATCTGTAGGGTTAATAAAGTATTACCCGCTGGTGTTTTAGAGTCACTCTTATTGTATGTGCTATCACTTTACATTATATACATCGGACTTTGTCTCCAGTGACTGGACGCAGATAGGAGCACTACTGTGATAGATGCAGTCATACTCACTGGCAACGGCTGATTACTTAATAATAGGTGGTATGAATCAGAGGAAGCTTCTTTCTACTTTTTACTCCTAGAATCAGTTAAAAGATAATATACCTCTCTCTATTAGCGCCTGATTTAGAATACTATAGTTCCTAACTGAAAAAGCCCCCTTGAGCATAAACGGCGCACTGTACGTGCGCAAATCGCGTGACCGTGCAATATCAACTTGTTTCAGTTTGTGGACAATGTGTACAAGATCAGGATGATGTTGGGATAGGAGGGCTCAGGCGGCCATCTCAAAACTGCAGAAGATGAACTTGTAAGTAATTTTATTTACACCCTATATATCCATTCACATTGGGATAATGTTTGCTGTACTAATCGTTGCAAACATTATCTAAATAAGTAGGAACATTTTTTAGGTTGACTTTCCCTTTAAAGTCAAGTCCTACAGGAGGAGGCAAATGTGTGTCAGAGCGACATTTTTTTTTATCCCCACAATTAATTCCTACATGGTCTGTTATCGCGGACTTTATAATCCAATCCTTCTTTACAATGAGGCATAGGTGGAGGATGTTTATGGCGCAGTCAATTTGAGCGCCTGATTTTGTACCGGTTTGGTCCATTTGTACCTAAAGGGCATTATAACAGATGAAGGTCCTGTTAAATTTGTTTACCTCCCTCTCCACTATGTATTATTAATCCTCTCCTACTTAGAAGCGGATTTGTGTAAATCGGCTAGTAACCATAAGATCTGGGTTGGATTTCATATTTAATTTCTATCGGCTATTAAGAACAGCCATTGTTGGTGGATTCAATAGCGTTAAGAGTCAGGCTCTACAGCTTTTCAGTCTTCTATATGTTTAGCTTCTATCGAAGATGCACGTTCCAGGTCTGACAGAATCAAAGGGACTTTTATTTCAGTGTGGATTATACTGGCCAACATGGCGCTTTTATTTTAAGTGCGTTGACAGAGAGGGCGTATTTGTGGGCATGGCCTATTTCAATGCCGACGATCAGCATGAGCTCTCGAATTTACATATCCCATGTTAGTGGCGATCGCACTGCGCTTCTATGCCATTATTTCCTCCTTTTAGTAGGATGTTTGATGTGGGCTAGGTATTAGGGGTCTCCTAATGTGTTTTGTAGGAGGTATATGTGCTGGGACTAGTTTGCGTTCTATGCCGTTATGGAGAGCTTCAATTTAGACATTTTGCTTTATTCTTATGTCTGTGTACAGAGTACCTCTTGGTGGTACTTACATGCCACACAGCTTAATCTGAATTAGTAGGGGTATTTATTAGGGATAGACCAAAATCATTTTTTTCAGGGCTGATACCGATTATTGACCGCCTTTCTGGCAGATAACAGGGGCTGATATTCTATACATTAAAAGTTTTGAAAAATCAACACAATTTCTACACAAATCTGGTATAAACTGAATATGCTTATTAAAATTTAAAAAAAGGAAAAAGCAAAAAAAGTAAACACCTGGGAAAAATAAAGTGCTTTAAAATTAACTTATTAAATGGCTTCCCAAAACAGAAAAATGGCATAAATCCCTTTTAAACTGCACACGGCATGTTCTCCTGTTAAACGGCTTCTGTTTTTTTCCATATATTGCTGCCACTTCACTTAAAAACACGCTCACTTGGTACACTTTACAGATAAGGGTTAAAAGTAAAGTAAAAATATATATATATACTGCCACTTGAGAGAGAAAGAAAAGACATGCTGAAATATCAGTGCTATATTTATTTGCTTTAATTTTTAAAATGTTCATATATTTACTGGATTGCAAATATCTTCCCTGGTACTGAGGAATGGACTATAAGTTTCTTTATTATGTCACTTATGGGCAGTTTTATACATGTGTAACAGTACCACCTAATGGTCAGAGCATTGTTATCCACTGCTAGAGAATAATACTAGTCTCTACTGCATAGCTTTCTACTCAAGGTTTGTTGTTGTGGACATTTAATTGATGTGCCTGAACTATTTTTAAAAAAAAAAAAATTTCTATGCCCATTAAAGGGGAAAATAAAATATTTAAATTAAAAAATCGTCTGCTTTAGTGAAATGTTTTGCAAATGTGTAACATTTATCAGAATGCTGATTTTATGTATTGCTGACCCCTATGAGCAAATCAAAAGTAATTTAGCTCTATGTACTTCAGGAAAACTATGTAGCTTTAAAGGGATAGTAAACCCCAAAATTGTATTTCATGATTCAGATAGAACATACAATTTTAAACAACTTTCCAATTTAATTCTATTATCAAATGTTCTTTATTCTCTTGTTATCCATTGGTGAAGGGACAGCATTGCACTGCTGACAGGAAGCTGAAAATATCTATTTAGCCAATCACAAGAAACAAATGTGTGCAGGCACCAATTAGCAGCAGCTCCCACTAGTGTATGATATGTGCGTATTCTTCTTTTAACAAGGGATACTAAGAGAACGAAGCATATTTGAAAATAGAAGTGAATTTAAAAGCGTTTTAAAATGACATGCTCTATCTGAATCATGCAAGTTTAATTTTGACATTCCTATCCTTTTAAGTGCCACTTAAAGATCACATTTTCCATTTCACAAATCATATATGTTTGTTTATGCATGTCCATCTACAGGCCTGCCATTGGGGGTATGGTAGTTGGTAACTGAACTCCCAGGAACACCTGGGTTTGGACTCTGTTATCAGTGCTATTTTTTATTAGATGCTATGCTATGTCCAGCTTATATGTGCTATAGATGATTTGTGTCGCTTAAAACTACATAGTTACCCTGAAGAACACAGAGCTAAATTTCTTTTGATTTGTCCATATCAGTAATATCGGTAGTTTCTGGCCGATACCAATATTTCAGAAATTCCAAATATTGGCCCTAATAATCGGCCGCTCCAATATATCAGTCTATCCCTAGTATTTATTTAATACTGCCCTATTATTCTCCTACAGTCTCTGGTTTTTGTTACAATATACAGTATTTTATATACTTATTGTTATTTATTATTCTCATTTTTCGATGATTGATCGTTGCTATAGAGACTGTGTCTTTTGCCCAAGATCTGTTTCTACCTTATTTTAGTAAAAATCTTCTTTTCTGAGATTTTGTCGCCATCTTGTGGCGACTTGATGATAAGGCATTTTCTTGCATTGCAATTTTAGCCCTTTCTATAAGAAGTACCTCATACTAAACTTTTAGTATTTCTATAAGGAGGAGATTACCTAGCATTTAGAGAACTTTTTTAAGTTTTTTATTTTTGTCCAAGGTTAGTTTTCCCTAGGACTTTGATAGGTTTCTCCCTATTGTTTATTATCATGTCTATGATTATAATAGTACTTCCTCCCTCTCAAATTGAGGAGTTTTTCTTTTCCTGATAGAAGATTTTCCCTGATAAGGATGAATAAATCCTATATTTTAATATATCTGTTATCTAGATATTTTACTTTTCTCATTACATGGCTGACTAGCCTGGTATATGTTTGATATATTTATTTCTCTTTGTATCATATTCTGATGTGACTATTACTTCTTAGTAAGGGGTTCTGTGTACAGAGTATGGAGGTGTTTTGTAATGTATGTCTGTGACATATTTCCCTGTCTCTCTATTTGCTAGTGTTTTTTAGGACACTATTATGTTTATTTCTATATTTTAAAGAAATATTTTGTTATTTTGCTCATATTGAGTTGATAGACATCTTATGTTAATTTTTTCATATTGAGTGGTTATTTTAGTGTTCAGACGACAGTCTTCCTCCTCCTCTTCCAGGCCGGAGCCATCCAGGACCTCGTGGAAGTCCAGTCAGCCTTGATATAAAGGGGAGAGCCAAGAAGCCTTCCTCTGGTTCTGAACCAGCATTAAGGGACCACCCTGATCCAGTCTCGGATCAAGTGGGGGGCAGGCTTCCTTTTTTCGGCAGTCTTGGACATGCACTGTCCTATCTCCGTGAGTCGTGGGCATAGTATCCCAGGGTTACAGAATAGGATTCAAGTCTTCCCCTTCAAGGGGCAGATTTCTCCTGTCTAGTTTATCCTCTATCCAGGCAAAGAGGGAGGCCTTCTTAAATTGAGTGAAGGACTTATCCTCCCTGGGAGTTATTGTACCAGTCCCTCTAAAGAATCAAGGTCTAAGAATGTATTCAAATCTATTTGTGTTTCAAAAAGGAGGGAATTTTTCGTCCCATCCTGGACCTAAAGTTTCTAAACAAGTTCCTCAGGGGTTCCGTCCTTCAAGATGGAAACTATTCGTTCCATTAGTCCAGGAAGGTCATTTCATGATGACCATAGACATGAAGGATACATTTACATGTTCCCATTCACAGGGATCATTTCCAGTTTCTAAGGTTTGCTTTTTCTGGACATGTATTTCCAGTTTATTGCCCTTTCGTTTGCTTTTGCCGCAGCTTCCAGAATATTCACAAGTTTCTGGGAGTCCTATTGGCAGTGATCAGATCCCAGGGACTTGCTGTGGCGCCTTATCCAGACGTCTTCTTGGTTCAGGCGTCATCTTTTCAACTAGCAAAATCTCATACGTAGATGATGTTGTTTTTTCTACATTCCCATGGGTGGAAGGTGAATCTGGATAAGAGTTCTCTAGTTCCATCTACAAAGTGTGTTTCCTAGGAACAATCATAGATTCCTTGTTCATGTAGATTTTTCTGACGGAAATCCGAAAATCCAAACTTCTTGCTTTCTGCCTTTCCCTCCAGTCTACTTTTCGTCCATCAGTGGCTCAAAGCATAGAGGTGATTGATCTGATGGGGGCTTCCATGGACATCCATTACTTTTGCTTGGTTCCATCTGTGACCGCTGCAGCTTTGAATGTGCCGTCAATGGAACGGAGACCATTCAGATTTATCGCAGAGGATAAATCTGGACCCCCCTAACAAGAGACACACTCTCGTGGTGGATTTCACAGGAACGTCTGTCTCGGGGCACTTGCTGCCTGAGACCTTCCTGGGTGATTGTGACTACAGATGCCAGTCTGTCAGGCTGAGGAGCTATTTGGGGTTCTCTGAAGGCCCAGGGCCTGTGGTCTCGGGAAGAGTATTCTCTTCTTATAAACATCTTGGAATTGAGAGCAATCTTCAATGCCCTGTCAGCGTGGCCTCACTTGTTAGTCTGGTTTATCAGATTCCAGTCGGACATCATCACCTCAGTGGTTTACATCAACACCAGGGAGGAACTCTGAGTTCCTTGGCCATGAAGGAGTTGACTCGCAATCTACAGTGGGCGGAAGCTCACAATTGTATCCTGCCTGCCATCCACATTCCAGTAGTGGACAATTGGGAAATGGATTTTCTGAGCTGACAGACTGAGAGTGGGCTCTCCATCCGGAAGTGTTCTTCAGGATAACCCTCAGGTGGGGGGTTCTGAATTTGGATCTGATGGAGTTTCGTCAAAATGCCAAGCTTTAAAAGTACGGTTCTAGCTCTAGAGATCCTCAGACTGCCCTGATAGATGCTCTTGTGGTCCCTTGGGATGCCTTGTTTTCATTCCGTGTACTCTGGCTTGGGTATTGGTTCCCACTAGTAATTGGAATGACGTTGTGGACTCTCCATGTCATAGGAAAGAAAACAAAATGTATTCTTACCCGATTAATTTCTTTCTTTCCGGACATGGAGAGTCCACGACCCCGCCCTCTTTTTTTTTTTTTTTTTTTTTTTTTTTTTTTTTTTAAATTCTGCAGTTTTTTTTGAGTAAACCTCAGGCACCTTTTTCACCCTTGTGTTTCTTCGTTTTCTATTTTCCTTCGGCTAAAGGACGGGATTATGGGTAAGGGAAGTTACACTTAACAGCTTTGCTGGTGTGCTCTTTGACCTCCTCCTTAATATAATATAATATCCCACTAGTAATTGGAATGACGTCGTGGACTCTCCATGTCCGGAAATAAATTCATCAGGTAAGCATACATTTTCAGGGGTCAAACACATAGGTATATGCAAGCAATAATAATGCTCCAACTCAAAAAAATAAAAATACAATAAAAATAAACCTCCAACACAATAGAGCATTTTTTTAAAACATTTTTTTTTGCACTTCCCATGAGTGTTCAAATGGGTGGTCAAGAATTTAGTAAGACAAGATATGGAGCTATGGAAAGTAGGTCATAATTGTGTAGTGGAGAATTTCAGTACAAAACGTGTACTTTTTTACTTGAGACCATTTTATCACTACAGGGTAAACTACTGGCCGATGCTTTTTAGGTTCACCAGAAGATCACAGTATACTATTAGACCACATAAATACTACAGTTTACAGTATAGTTCTGCAGAAAACACATGAGCTTTTATATGAGACAAAGAAGCTTCACTGACAAAGCAACTGGCATTACACATATATTTATATAGAGATATAGATACAGTAGATCTAAAAATACTCCTCGTTCACTTATTCTACTTGGTATTGTTATTTTCAGTCTTTTTTTTTTTAAATCACATTTGAGCATATGTTACAGGTTTGTATATTTTAATGTTTACAGGCAGCATGAATCAAAATCAGCGGTTGGATGCCATGGCCAAGCTAAAGCAGTTTCACTGTCGTGTCTTGATTTCTACAGACCTTGTAAGTACCAGATATAGCAAAGTTGTTCAATGCCTATTCTCAGTATTCATTAAAAGCTGATTATAAAATGTGTGCTCTACTTTGGACATCCAAAAAATCTGGTTTGTGAGTGGGTCCTGAGAACTGCATTTGAAAAACCCTGTGATATATCATCAGCATGTGAATGAAGAAGCACATTATTTTGTCTCTTCTGCATTGGAGATGTATTGGTTATACATTAGAATGTGCTAAATATGTTATTTCTGTAATGAAATTACTTAATCACAACATATTTCTATTTAGTTAAATTCCATTTTTAAAATGCATGGAAAAAGCATTAGTCAAATCTACAGAAGATGCAGAATACCAACTCCATTCCAGCTTTGACTAGAAAAATAAAACTTTTAATTCAAAATTCAACAGACTTGTCTTGATGTCCACTCTGTGAGGACTATGTGTCATTTAGATTACTCCACTCCGTTATGGGATGGTTCACTGACCCTCCTTTACTGTGTTCTATTCTACTTGTTCATGTATTTCTACAAGTTGTTGACAGGGTAACCAGAGAAAAGCAGATAGATCGGTATAATAGCTTTGAATGCTTTATTAAAGGGATATGAAACACAAATCTTTTCTTTCATGGTTTATATAGAGCATGCAATTTTAAGCAACTTTCTAATTTACTTCTTTACAATTTTTCTTTGTTCTCTTGTAAGCTTAGGAGCCGGCCCATTTTTAGTTCAGCACCTGGGTAACGCTTGCTTATTGATGGCTAAATACTCCATCTGTATTATGAAAGAATAAATGTAGGTTTCATGTCCCTTTAAAAAGACAGGAAACCCCAAATTTGTCTTTAATGATTCAGATAGACAATACAATTTTAGACAACTTTCTAATTTACTTCTATTATGTAATCTGTTTCATGCTCTTGGTATCATTTGTTGAAGGAGCAACAATGCACTAATGGTTTATAGCTGAACAAATGGGTGAGCCAATCACAATCAATATATATTTGCAGCCACCAATCAACAGCTAGAACCTAGGTTCTCTGTTGCCCCTGAGCTTTCCTAGATAAACCTTTAAGCAAATAATAACAAGAGAAGGAAGGAAGCAAATTAAATAATAGAAGTAAATTAAAAAGTTGTTTAAAATTTGTATTCTCTATCTGAATCATATATCAGATTAGGAATCCGAACAAGGATTTGGGGCTTTAAGCCCAGTGCTGAATTACACACTTTATATCAAAATACTTATAATTTTAAAATGAAACACTTTATTAACAAATATGCAACATACACAGACCGTTTAAAAATACAGCTCTGCAGCATGCAATATAAAGCACTGGCATACACTATAAAGTTGCAAGAGATGTGTGCACCTGACTGGCAGCTTGGCTTCCTTGGTACACACATACACGGGTATATAAACTCCTGCTGGAAAAAACAATCCTCAGAGTTGGGGAACATTGTCTGAGCAGTAGAGGAAGCACATTTTTTCTCCCATGATAACCTTGTGCATGGCTTGATTCATGCATTCTTCACAAAGATAAATCTGCCTGGTTCAAGGTCATCTTCTTTGAGTCCAATTTTCATCTTTGCCCCACACCTGGTCATCTAATGGTTAGATGGAAACCTGGAGAGGCCTATAAGCACAGGAATTAAAACAAACACTTCATGAAGTTACGTAAAGAAAGTTAAAAAAAAACTCCTCCAAAGTATTGTCAGTTTAATACTGATGTCAATTGCACATGATCCTGTTCACGGGAGTTTTAGAACAAACAAACAAACCTTTGTATGGTATATATAAAGGAAACGTTGTATATTTACCCCGGTAGTCCAACAGATTATCATTCACTATGTGACACACTGTTGTAAAATAGCCACCTTACCGGATCCACACCCCCAGTTGTGTTCAAACACGTCTCACCGGAGGTCCGCCATGAAGGTAGGATCCTGAACGGGCTCCAAGGTATTCGTTTTTCTCTTGGGCTAACGACTGCAAGACACGCCGATGCCGTCTAAGTGAGTGCAGCTGCAAGGGCTCTCCTTCACGCCCACAAATTAAATTCAAGCAAGACTTCCAAAATTTAGCAGTAGCATTCACTAATGCGGATAGATGCAAAAGGGAAGGATTATAGTTAAAACATCCATTTTATTTGTCACATAATAAAAACTTGGGGCACAGCACACAGGCACTAACAGCTGACGCGTTTCATGCCCACAGGCATTTCATCAGAGCTCTTAACTATAAACGTTCCTTTTTGCATCTATCCGCATTAGTGAATGCTACTGCTAAATTTTGGAGGCCTATAAGCTGCAGTGTCTGGCACCCACTGTGAAATTTGATGGAGGATCAGAGACTATCTGGGGGTGCTTCAGCAAGTATGGAATCGGGCAGATTTATCTTTGTGAAGGACGCATGAATCAAGCCACGTACAAGGTTATCCTGGAATAAAACTTGCTTCCTTCTGTCCTGACAATCTTCCCTGACTCTGAGGATTGCGTTTTCCAGCAGGACAATGCTATATAGATAGATAGAGATAGATATAGAGAGATAGAGATATAGAGAGATAGATAGATAGAGATAGATAGATAGAGATAGATAGATAGAGATAGATAGATAGATATAGATAGATAGATAGATAGATAGATAGATAGATAGATAGATAGATAGATAGATAGATAGATAGATAGATAGATAGATAGATAGATAGATATGGGATAGGAACTTTCCAGCTGAAAATATGGTGCTTCCCATACTGCAAGGTCAAAAACAGAATATGCACAGAGCAGTTATGTATTGATTTATCATTTGGGAAATGCACCGAGTTTCATTTTCTAATAAATAAGTTCAAATGTAATATCTGTCTCTATGCACACACTATTTTAATATATTTTGTTTTAGTAAATACTTTTAATTTTCTTTTTTTAAGACTGCACGTGGGATTGATGCAGAAAAAGTGAATTTGGTTATTAATCTAGATGTGCCTCAGGATTGGGAGACATATATGCACAGAATTGGCCGAGCCGGACGTTTTGGTAATAATATATAATAAATATACACCCAGTGTCTCACAAATGGTTTTCATATAAGTGTTTGTATGACAATGTCACCGTAGCTCATATTTGGAAACTACTTGGATCCCTTACCTTTTATTGTTCCTTTTGGGTTTTAATCTAGTTATTTCCTTATTTCAGCAACAGCCATTTAAAGAATTTACTTCATTCTTTAAATGACTTTTTATAGGCGTTGAATTTGAGTGATCGATTAGATGGGCACTTTAAATTAGCAATATCCTTTTTTTTTTTTTTTTTTTTTTTAACTTTAATGTATTTTTTATGTTTACCATCTATAGGTCTAAAGGTTTGTATATGAATAATAAAAAAAAAAAGTCTTAATGCCTTGGCTGCCATAAATTGATACATAATCTGCCAGGGGTTAAGTGGGTTTGAAATACTTATGTTGTCATGTAAACTGTCTGTTAAAGGGACAAGGAAACCCACATTTTTTTTTCTTTCAAGATTCAGATAGAACATACAATTTTTTACAATGTTGCAATGTACTTCTGTTATCAAATTCTCTTCATTCTTTTGATATTTTTTGTTGACGAAGCAACAATGCACTACTGGGTGCTAACTGATTACATCTAGTCAGCCAATCAGAGAAGACAAATGTGTGCAGGCACCAATCACCAACTAGCTCTCACTAATGTAGGATATGTACATATTCTTTCTTTCATGTAATTAGCAAGAGTCCATGAGCTTGTGACGTATGGGATATACATTCCTACCAGGAGGGGCAAAGTTTCCCAAACCTCAAAATGCCTATAAATACACCCCTCACCACACCCACAATTCAGTTTTACAAACTTTGCCTCCGATGGAGGTGGTGAAGTAAGTTTGTGCTAGATTCTACGTTGATATGCGCTCCGCAGCAAGTTGGAGCCCGGTTTTCCTCTCAGCGTGCAGTGAATGTCAGAGGGATGTGAGGAGAGTATTGCCTATTTGAATGCAGTGATCTCCTTCTACGGGGTCTATTTCATAGGTTCTCTGTTATCGGTCGTAGAGATTCATCTCTTACCTCCCTTTTCAGATCGACGATATACTCTTATATATACCATTACCTCTGCTGATTCTCGTTTCAGTACTGGTTTGGCTTTCTACAAACATGTAGATGAGTGTCCTGGGGTAAGTAAATCTTATTTTCTGTGACACTCTAAGCTATGGTTGGGCACTTTGTTTATAAAGTTCTAAATATATGTATTCAAACATTTATTTGCCTTGACTCAGAATGTTCAACTTTCCTTATTTTTCAGACAGTCAGTTTCATATTTGGGATAATGCATTTGATTTAATCATTTTTTCTTACCTTCAAAATATTTGACTCTTTTTCCCTGTGGGCTGTTAGGCTCGCGGGGGCTGAAAATGCTTCATTTTATTGCGTCATTCTTGGCGCGGACTTTTTTGGCGCAAAAATTCTTTTCCGTTTCCGGCGTCATACGTGTCGCCTGAAGTTGCGTCATTTTTTGACGTTATTTTGCGCCAAAAATGTTGGCGTTCCGGATGTGGCGTCATTTTTGGCGCCAAAAAGCATTTAGGCGCCAAATAATGTGGGCGTCTTATTTGGCGCTAAAAAATTATGGGCGTCGCTTTTGTCTCCACATTATTTAAGTCTCATTTTTCATTGCTTCTGGTTGCTAGAAGCTTGTTCTTTGGCATTTTTTCCCATTCCTGAAACTGTCATTTAAGGAATTTGATCAATTTTGCTTTATATGTTGTTGTTTTTTCTCTTACATATTGCAAGATGTCTCACGTTGCATCTGAGTCAGAAGATACTACAGGAAAATCGCTGTCTAGTGCTGGATCTACCAAAGCTAAGTATATCTGCTGTAAACTTTTGGTAGCTATTCCTCCAGCTGTTGTTTGTATTGATTGTCATGACAAACTTGTTAATGCAGATAATATTTCCTTTAGTAAAGTACCATTGCCTGTTGCAGTTCCTTCAACATCTAAGGTGCAGAATGTTCCTGATAACATAAGAGATTTTGTTTCTGAATCCATAAAGAAGGCTATGTCTGTTATTTCTCCTTCTAGTAAACATAAAAAAATCTTTTAAAACTTCTCTCCCTACAGATGAATTTTTAAATGAACATCTTCATTCTGATTCTGATGACTCTTCTGGTTCAGAGGATTCTGTCTCAGAGGTTGATGCTGATAAATCTTCATATTTATTTAAAATGGAATTTATTCGTTCTTTACTTAAAGAAGTTCTAATTGCTTTAGAAATAGAGGATTCTGGTCCTCTTGATACTAATTCTAAACGTTTGGATAAGGTATTTAAATCTCATGTGGTTATTCCAGAAGTTTTTCCTGTTCCTAATGCTATTTCTGCAGTAATTTCCAAAGAATGGGATAAATTGGGTAATTCATTTACTCGTTCTAAACGTTTTAAGCAATTATATCCTGTGCCGTCTGACAGATTAGAATTTTGGGACAAAATCCCTAAAGTTGATGGGGCTATTTCTACCCTTGCTAAACGTACTACTATTCCTACGTCAGATGGTACTTCGTTTAAGGATCCTTTAGATAGGAAAATTGAATCCTTTCTAAGAAAAGCTTATCTGTGTTCAGGTAATCTTCTTAGACCTGCTATATCTTTGGCTGATGTTGCTGCAGCTTCAACTTTTTGGTTGGAAACTTTAGCGCAACAAATCATGATTCTCATGATATTATTCTTCTTCAGCATGCTAATAATTTTATCTGTGATGCCATCTTTGATATTATCAGAGTTGATGTCAGGTTTATGTCTCTAGCTATTTTAGCTAGAAGAGCTTTATGGCTTAAGACTTGGAATGCTGATATGGCTTCTAAATCAACTCTACTTTCCATTTCTTTCCAGGGTAACAAATTATTTGGTTCTCAGTTGGATTCTATTATTTCAACTGTTACTGGTGGGAAAGGAACTTTTTTACCACAGGATAAAAAATCTAAGGGTAAAAACAGAGCTAATAATCGTTTTCGTTCCTTTCGTTTCAACAAAGAACAAAAACCTGATCCTTCATCCTCAGGAGCAGTTTCAGTTTGGAAACCATCTCCAATCTGGAATAAATCCAAGCCAGCCAGAAAGGCAAAGCCTGCTTCTAAGTCCACATGAAGGTGCGGCCCTTATTCCAGCTCAGTTGGTAGGAGGCAGGTTACGTTTTTTCAAAGAAATTTGGATCAATTCTGTTCACAATCTTTGGATTCAGAACATTGTTTCAGAAGGGTACAGAATTGGTTTCAAGATGAGACCTCCTGCAAAGAGATTTTTTCTTTCCCGTGTCCCAGTAAATCCAGTAAAAGCTCAAGCATTTCTGAATTGTGTTTCAGATCTAGAGTTGACTGGAGTAATTATGCCAGTTCCAGTTCAGGAACAGGGGATGGGGTTTTATTCAAATCTCTTCATTGTACCAAAGAAGGAGAATTCCTTCAGACCAGTTCTGGATCTAAAAATATTGAATCGTTATGTAAGGATACCAACGTTCAAGATGGTAACTGTAAGGACTATCTTGCCTTTTGTTCAGCAAGGGAATTATATGTCCACAATAGATTTACAGGATGCATATCTGCATATTCCGATTCATCCAGATCATTATCGGTTCCTGAGATTCTCTTTTCTGGACAAGCATTACCAGTTTGTGGCTCTGCCGTTTGGCCTAGCTACAGCTCCAAGAATTTTTACAAAGGTTCTCGGTGCCCTTCTGTCTGTAATCAGAGAACAGGGTATTGTGGTATTTCCTTATTTGGACGATATCTTGGTACTTGCTCAGTCTTTACATTTAGCAGAATTTCATACGAATCGACTTGTGTTGTTTCTTCAAGATCATGGTTGGAGGATCAATTTACCAAAAAGTTCATTGATTCCTCAGACAAGGGTAACCTTTCTGGGTTTCCAAATAGATTCAGTGTCCATGACTCTGTCTTTAACAGACAAGAGACGTCTAAAACTGATGGCAGCTTGTCGAAACCTTCAGTCACAATCATTCCCTTCGGTAGCCTTATGCATGGAAATTCTAGGTCTTATGACTGCTGCATCGGACGCGATCCCATTTGCTCGTTTTCACATGCGACCTCTTCAGCTTTGTATGCTGAATCAATGGTGCAAGGATTACACAAAGATATCTCAATATCTTTAAAACCGATTGTTCGACACTCTCTAACGTGGTGGACAGATCACCATCGTTTAATTCAGGGGGCTTCTTTTGTGCTTCCGACCTGGACTGTAATTTCAACAGATGCAAGTCTCACAGGTTGGGGATCTCTGTGGGGATCTCTGACGGCACAAGGAGTTTGGGAATCTCAGGAGGTGAGATTACCGATCAATATTTTGGAACT
Organism: Bombina bombina; assembly: GCF_027579735.1. Classification (NCBI taxonomy): domain Eukaryota; kingdom Metazoa; phylum Chordata; class Amphibia; order Anura; family Bombinatoridae; genus Bombina; species Bombina bombina. Next base: position 424,884,384 of record NC_069501.1, on the reverse strand, counting down.
CCGTGCAATTTTCAGAGCTCTTCAGTTTTGGCCTCTTCTGAAGAGAGAATCGTTCATTTGTTTTCAGACAGACAATGTCACAACTGTGGCATACATCAATCATCAAGGAGGAACTCACAGTCCTCTGGCTATGAAAGAAGTATCTCGAATTTTGGTTTGGGTGGAATCCAGCTCCTGTCTAATCTCTGCGGTTCATATCCCAGGTATAGACAATTGGGAAGCGGATTATCTCAGTCGCCAAACGTTGCATCCGGGCGAATGGTCTCTTCACCCAGAGGCATTTCTTCAGATCGTTCAAATGTGGGAACTTCCAGAAATAGATTTGATGGCGTCCCATCTAAACAAGAAACTTCCCAGGTATCTGTCCAGATCCCGGGATCCTCAGGCGGAGGCAGTGGATGCATTATCACTTCCTTGGAAGTATCATCCTGCCTATATCTTTCCGCCTCTAGTTCTTCTTCCAAGAGTAATCTCCAAGATTCTGAAGGAATGCTCGTTTGTTCTGCTGGTAGCTCCAGCATGGCCTCACAGGTTTTGGTATGCGGATCTTGTCCGGATGGCCTCTTGCCAACCGTGGACTCTTCCGTTAAGACCAGACCTTCTGTCACAAGGTCCTTTTTTCCATCAGGATCTGAAATCCTTAAATTTAAAGGTATGGAGATTGAACGCTTGATTCTTCGTCAAAGAGGTTTCTCTGACGCTGTGATTAATACTATGTTACAGGCTCGTAAATCTGTATCTAGAGAGATATATTATAGAGTCTGGAAGACTTATATTTCTTGGTGTATTTCTCATCATTTTTCTTGGCATTCTTTTAGAATTCCGAGAATTTTACAGTTTCTTCAGGATGGTTTAGATAAAGGTTTGTCCGCAAGTTCCTTGAAAGGACAAATCTCTCTTTCTGTTCTTTTTCACAGAAAGATTGCTATTCTTCCTGATATTCATTGTTTTGTACAAGCTTTGGTTCGTATAAAACCTGTCATTAAGTCAATTTCTCCTCCTTGGAGTTTGAATTTGGTTCTGGGGGCTCTTCAAGCTCCTCCGTTTGAACCTATGCATTCATTGGACATTAAATTACTTTCTTGGAAAGTTTTGTTCCTTTTGGCCATCTCTTCTGCCAGAAGAGTTTCTGAATTATCTGCTCTTTCTTGTGAGTCTCCTTTTCTGATTTTTCATCAGGATAAGGCGGTGTTGCGAACTTCTTTTGAATTTTTACCTAAAGTTGTGAATTCCAACAACATTAGTAGAGAACTTGTGGTTCCTTCATTATGTCCTAATCCTAAGAATTCTAAGGAGAAATCGTTGCATTCTTTGGATGTTGTTAGAGCTTTGAAATATTATGTTGAAGCTACTAAATCTTTCCGAAAGACTTCTAGTCTATTTGTTATCTTTTCCGGTTCTAGAAAAGGCCAGAAAGCTTCTGCCATTTCTTTGGCATCTTGGTTGAAATCTTTAATTCATCTTGCCTATGTTGAGTCGGGTAAAACTCCGCCTCAGAGAATTACAGCTCATTCTACTAGGTCAGTTTCTACTTCCTGTGCGTTTAGGAATGAAGCTTCGGTTGATCAGATTTGCAAAGCAGCAACTTGGTCCTCTTTGCATACTTTTACTAAATTCTACCATTTTGATGTATTTTCTTCTTCTGAAGCAGTTTTTGGTAGAAAAGTACTTCAGGCAGCGGTTTCAGTTTGAATCTTCTGCTTATGTTTTTCGTTAAACTTTATTTTGGGTGTGGATTATTTTCAGCAGGAATTGGCTGTCTTTATTTTATCCCTCCCTCTCTAGTGACTCTTGTGTGGAAAGATCCACATCTTGGGTAATCATTATCCCATACGTCACTAGCTCATGGACTCTTGCTAATTACATGAAAGAAAACATAATTTATGTAAGAACTTACCTGATAAATTCATTTCTTTCATATTAGCAAGAGTCCATGAGGCCCGCCCTTTTTTGTGGTGGTTATGATTTTGTATAAAGCACAATTATTCCAATTCCTTATTTTATATGCTTTCGCACTTTATCACCCCACTTCTTGGCTATTCGTTAAACTGAATTGTGGGTGTGGTGAGGGGTGTATTTATAGGCATTTTGAGGTTTGGGAAACTTTGCCCCTCCTGGTAGGAATGTATATCCCATACGTCACAAGCTCATGGACTCTTGCTAATATGAAAGAAATGAATTTATCAGGTAAGTTCTTACATAAATTATGTTTTTTTTTTAACAACTGATACTAAGAGAACAAAGTACATTTGAAAATAGAAATGAATTTAAAATTGCATGCTCTTTATGAATCATGCAAGTTTAATTTTGACTTCCCAATCTCTTTTAAGTTAATTAATCATTGCTTGGGACATGTGCATTGTGTAAATAAAAAAGCAGCAGAGGTTATTGAAAATCATTTTATTCAAATGAAAACAATATTTTCACTTTTTTTTTTTTTTAATAAGCAAAATGTACATTCACGTAAATATTTCCTTGGTACTTTGTTAGATTTGAATATAAAGGAATTATTTCAAATAAACTTTTGCAAATGTATTCATATACGGTATCTTAAATATGAAAATGGATCAACAGAAGTGGATCGATCTTTTATCTGAAATTATGTCTCCCTGAGTTTACTATCTTTTAGAATATCAGATCTATAAGTAAGCTCAGATTTGAACATAAAATATGGCTGCACTGCTGAGAGAGGATAAGTTCAATTTACAAGCAGAAAATTGTACTCACATGGCCTTGTTTTTTTATGCATAATAACAATATTTTGCAAATAAAATTGTGGTGACTTTCTGGGCTTGGGATTGAAAACTAGTTTTCTGTGGAGGGGATATTTGTTAAAGGGACAGCCTACTCCAGCATATTTATTGTTTAGATAATCGCTTTATTACCCATTCCACAGTTTTGCATAACCTAGACTGTTATATTAATAAACTTTTTACCTCTGTGATTACCTTGTATCTAAGCCTCTGCGGACTGGCCCCTTATCTCAGTTCTTTGGAAAGACTTGCATTTCAGCCAATCAGTGCTGACTCATAAATAACTCCACAGGAGAGAGCACAATATTGTCTACATGGCACCCATGAACTATGTCAAAATGCACTGAGATAAGAGATGACATTCTTTTTTTTTTTTTTTTTTGATTTTTCAAAAGCTTTATTGATACTAATTCTCAGAGTTACAAAAATAAAAGTACATTCTTCATTATTCATGTTTACAAATAAACTTCTTATAGTACCATCTATAGTTACGAACTAACTAATACAGAATTAACTCTTATAGCTAGGGTTAACATAATTTCCCTAACAACAAACACCAGTAATCTTATCATCTAATATCTTAAACATAACCTTCTTCTTATATTTAATATATACAGAAAGAAGAAAAAAGTAAAAGATTCCAAATATATTAATTATAGGATATCATGATAATGGGGGGGGGAGAGAGTGGGAAAAGAGGGGGAAAAAAAAAGGGCCCCCCTCTCCATTTCCTTCCTCTCTCTCTCTCTGACTCTTCTACCATCCACCCCAGCTCTGCGGGAATAATCCTGCTATGATGTTAATCATTACGTATTCTGTATTCCTGAACGCGGCTGTCAATTGAATTTGTATATTCAGAGGTAACGATAGTATTAACTTTTTCCATTTCTTAAAAAAGAATTCTTCTAGCGGACTAGATGGTTCTCGTGAGTCATATTGTTCTAACATACACTGTTTAACTACTCCATTTTTACATGCCACCAGTTTGGGAGCCTTTGTCCCTTTCCAGTCCTTCAAAATTAGATTTCTAGTTATAAAGATTATAGTATTAATTAAGTCATTCTCTTTAGCTCTATCTGAGTATTTTACTAGGAAAAAAACATGAAAAATTTGAATCTCAAATTCTATATCGAGCTTCTTCTTAATCCAATAATTAATTTGTCTCCATAGTTGATTTACTTTAGGGCAACTCCAAAAATAATGGGTGATATCTGCTTCCTCTGCACTACATTTCGGGCAAATTACAGTAGTCCCGTACCATCTGGATAAATTTCTATTAGTTATATAGACTTTCCTAATTAGCTTCAAGTGTGATTGTCGCCAATTAGTTGGGACCCAAAATTTGTAGTTTAACTTCAAAGATTGCTCAATATCTTTTGACGTTAGATTAGGGAACTCTCTATGCCATTTATCTTTTATCACCCGTAAATGCTCTTCATTATTAAATGAGTTAATTACATTGTAAGTTATTGAGATTGATGTCTTGCCATTTTCATATAGCTTAATGACATTATCTAAAACCCCCATAGACCAATTGGGGTTATATTTGATTTGTAAGCTATTAATGAAGTGGCGTACTTGTAAAAAAGCAAAGAAATCTTTCTTCGGCAGATAGTAAATTTTAGCTAGGTTTATGAATGAGTTGACTGACAGGTCTTCCGACAGTAATTGTCTAACAAACATTAAGCCTTTCCTTTTCCATCGATGGAATACTATTTGTGACAGACCCGGCTGGAATTCTGGGTTTCCACCAATGCTGAGCACATTTGTACAGTATGGATTAACCTGTACTCTGGAACAAACCTTTTGCCACGCCTTTATAGTATTAGTGAAAATTGACATTTTTGCAATTTTCTTGGGTATTCTATTTATAGGGCAGTGTAACAGTGTTCCCAGCCTAAATGATTCAGCCATATAGTTTTCTATATTGCCAATTATCCCATATTCTTGGGACGTTATCCAGTCCATTGCATATTTTAATGTGGTAACTAGATTGTATATCTCTAAATTCGGAAAATCCAGCCCTGCCGCTAGTTTGTTAAGTTGTAATTTATCTAGTCCGATCCTTGCCCTTTTCCCAGCCCATATAAATTGTGTACAGTATTTATTAAAATCTCTAATATCCTTTTTATATAGTAATATAGGGATATTCTGGCACAGATATAAAATTTTAGGGAATATAACAGATTTGATTAACATTATTCTAGCTGTTATAGAAATAGGAAGATTGGACCATATTGATAATTTTCTTTGACATTCCCTGAATACCCTAGGGTAGTTTAATTCATAGCACTCCGTCATACAATTAGAGAGCATAATACCTAAATACTTAATATGCTTTTTTTCTTTAAAAGGTAGTGGCCCTTTCAACTTCGGGGGCTTCTTTAACCATAACAATTCTGATTTCCCATAATTAATCGTGTAGCCTGATATCTCGCTAAATAACTGCGTTTCTTCTAATAATAATGGTATACTAGTAGGTCGTCTGCTTAGAGCGAAAGCACCATTTTTTGATCACCAATAATAATTCCTGACAGGCATTCTCTTAAACGAATTGCAAAAGGTTCGATCGATAGATTAAATAACAGGGGGGATAGGGGGCAACCCTGACGTGTCCCTCTCTGTAACCTAAACTTTTCAGATGTTAAACCATTGACTACTACCGCTGACATCGGATTGTTATATAGGATTTTTATTACATTTATAATATCTTTGAATCCGAATTTATCTAGGGTTGTAAATAAATGGTCCCAGCTAATGTAGTCAAATGCTTTCTCAGCGTCAACAGCTAAAATTGCCGCGTCCAACATCCCACCTCCTGTGTCATTCTTGATTTTATTTTGTATATGTTCTATTATCAACATTGTTTTCCGAATGTTTTTAACAGGGTTTTTCCCAGGCATAAAACCCGTTTGATTGTCATGAATGATATCTGATATATAGGGTTTTAATCGGTTAGCAATTATGGAAGTCAATAACTTATAGTCTATGTTCAATAATGAAATTGGACGGTAAGATGCTGGATTTTCTGGGTCTTTATCTTTTTTAAGGATGAGTGAGATGTTGGACGCGGCAAAGCTGGAAGAGCATTGCTTCTGATATAGAAAATAGCCATTATATACATTATATAGGACCAGGGTTATTTCTTCTACTAATATTTGATAAAATTCCGCCGGTAGTCTGTCAGGCCCTGGTGCTTTATTGCCTTTGAGCTTTCTTATCCCTTGTTCTATTTCGATTAATGAGATTGGTGCATTAATACTTTCCATTATGTACTGTGACAATTTAGGTAATTTTACCTTCTTCCAGAATATCTTTTTGGTCTCTGTATTGGTTGTCCTTGCTGTATATATATTCTTAAAAAATTCTACAAAAATCTTCTGTATCTCTTTATTTGAGGTAGTTCTATGTGACCCTTGTTTAATTGCCCCTATGTTATTTTTAGTTCTACTTTTGGTTATAGAGGCTAAATATTTGGCTGACCTTCCCCTGAAGCCACCGTATAGTGCTTTTATACGCATTTCTTCCTGAATCATATTTTGCTTTATAAGTAGGTCTCTCTGGGTCTTTAAATTTATGTATTTCTCCCAAAACATTCTCTTTGGGTGGGCTATATATGCATTAAAACTGTTCCTTACTGCATTGGAAAGCTGTTCCTCCTGTTGTTTCTTTTTTTTCTTACTTTTGCAAAGGTATGCCTTTACCTCCCCTCTTAGTACTGCTTTACCACATTCCCAAAATATTTCGGATTTGTTTTCATATGCCCTATTATGTAATGCATACTCTTGCCATTTGCTCTTCAGCCAATTCTGAAAACTAGCATTTTTTGCTAAATATTTGGGAAAAAATACGTCATTGCTAGCTTGTTTTTGGAACGTTTTTAACTCTAAATCTAATAGAATTACAGCATGGTCTGATAGCTTAATGTCACCTATTTCTGCCCTTACTTTCTTACCCGTCATATCAGTTATTAGGAACATATCAATCCTTGAAAACGTCTGGTGTGATTGGGAGATACATGTAAAGGTTCTATTATCTGGATTTTGAAGTCTCCAAATGTCTTTTGTTCCAGTTTTATGGCAAAATGTATGTAAGATTCGTGATTCTCTGTCTCTTCTAGCCCTACATTTACTACTTAACCTATCTAAATTAGGCGAGAAAACCAAATTGAAATCTCCCCCTATAATCAAATCTTGGTCTCTATAAGCCATTAGTTTCCCTGCTAGTGTATCCCAGAATTGCCAATCTACTTTATTCGGGCCATATACATTACACAAAATAAACAATTTTCTATCAATTTCAATATGGATAATCAAGAATCTGCCTAGCGGATCTATTATTTTTTTAATTATTTTATATGTTAGTAATTTATTTATTAATATTACCACCCCATTTTTCCTTTTATCATAGTCAGACAATATTACCTCGCCTACCCATTTTATTTTTAATTTAACAGCTTCTTTCTCAGGCAGGTGTGTCTCTTGTAACATCACTATTTGCGGTTTGTATGTTCCTAATAGTTTAATGATTGATTTCCGTTTTATTGGGAAGAGATGACATTCAAGGGCTTATAAATTAGCATATGAGCCTACCTAGGTTTAGCTTTCAACAAAGAATACCAAGAGAACAAAGCAAATTTGATGATAAAAGTAAACTGGAAAGTTGTTTAAAATTGGATGCCTTATATGATTCATGAAAGTTTAATTTTGACTAGAATGTCCCTTTTAAATATGAAAATGTATCAGAGCACTGACATTGATGCGTAATTATAGATGGACTGGTCACATGCTGATAAATTAACCCCATGATTGATATAAACTGCACAGAAGTATAGGATGTTTCCATATTAAGTTTAGAAACATGGGCTTTCCCCTTAGCTTGTTTAAAGGGGCATAAAGGATCAATACTGAAATGCTGTAAGCTATATAACTTAATTATTGCATCAATGCAGAGGCAGGGGTTAAACACAGTCATTAATCCACTCCAAATCAGTAGTGCATTGCCAGTCGCATGTGACTTTAACTATGCGTTTAACTTTTTTGCAAGAGTTAAACGGACTTTGTACTTGAGTTAAAAAATGGGGGTTTTTTCTTTGTTTTTTTCATGGCTAAATTTATTTAAATTTGAAATGAAATTAACCAGAAGTGCTTGATTATGTAGAACTGAATCCTGTGATTCCAAATCACTGGATGATAAGGAGAACTTCCACATAAAACTTTTATTCAGCACAGCAACATCCATTAAAAAAAATAACAACAACAAAAAATACTTTTAAAACATTTTCTTTTAGATGGAAAGATACAAATTTCTTTTGTAAAATGATGATGGTCCACAGTCCTCCATAACATATGGGATATATTTCCCGGCACTAGGACGAGGTCAAGAACCCATATCAGAGTTTAAAATTCCTCCCACCTCCCTTCTATTTCTTAGTTTTGTTCTTGGCCTCGTAGGAGATGGTTGAGAATGTAGGTTGTTCCAGTTACTTGCTTATGGATTACAAATTTGGAGCTCAGATCTATGTGAGACCCAGAGTCCATGGGGAGTATCATTTACAAAGAAGACCGAAAAGACTCCTTCACAGCAGCTGAATGATACAGGGACATATCAATACTCTGTTATGTGCACAGCATTTCCCTAACAGGACATTAGCCATAACTACCCTCAGGCGTCGCAGTGACTCGTCTCTAGCCTCCCCCTTAAGGACTCGGGTATTCCTACTGCAATCCTCTGCGGTACTCGATACCTGCACTGGATTGGCTCTCTACTGGATACTGCTACAGTTGCATTGCAAAGGATTTGACATGCCTGGTAAGCCAGTGGAGGGGTGCTACGTAAGGTAAGTGACTTTACACAACCCAGAGGCTATTTGTAGTTACTCTGACACAGGTACAGCATAGCCAGGGGGTTTAGCTTGCTCTCTTCATGACACATAATGACACAAAATGTCATTTTGTCCACACTAAAAACATGTAAAACATTAGGGGAAAATTTCCCGATAACCATCCCTGTACATACATTACATGTGTTTTTCAAGCTTGTTCCATTAGGTAAGTTCAATCACTCTGTGAGAGATATTTACCTCAGATTGTACATTTAATTCAGTCACAGCCTTTTTACTTCCTATAAGGAATTATGTACTGTCTTTGTTGCTCAGGACCTACTCAATTTACCCCTGAGTATAAGAATAGCTAGCAAGGCTATGTCAGCATATATTATTTATGGCAATTTTTGAGTTTTATACTCTTTACTGTATATACACCCTCTGCAAATAATGCACTACATGCTGTACTTACACAGAGGTGTAATCATTTAATACTAAGGGTTCAGATTAGAAAACCTTTAGGAAGTTAGACAGTTTTCGACACGGCTGGAGGAAGCCGAAAACAGAATTTCTGATTTAGAGGATAGACTTAATATACAAGAGCCTATTATAGACTCGCATAGAAAAACGATTATAACTTTACAAGCTAAGATTGAAGATCTTGAGGATCGCTCAAGACGAAATAATTTGAAAGTGATAGGCCTTCCAGAAACATCAGAATTTCAAGACTTGATGGCCTTTGTTTCTATAACTCTACCTCAGGCTTTGCAGATTCCAGCGCCTACTACCCCCTTCCAGATAGAGGGTTCATAGGATAGGGTTTCGCAGAGAACCTAATGAGGGTAATAGACCCAGACCAGTGATATTTAAATTTATCAATTTTCAGGGTAAGATGTTAAATCTTAAGTACTACAGAAAATGTAATCCTTTTGTATTAGGCTCTCATAGACTACTAATTTTTCAGGCTTTCTCATCAGAAACCCTGGCCAAGAGAAGAGATATGTCTTTTTTCTATGGCAGACTACAGAAGGGAAATTATAACATCAAACTGATTTATCCTGCGAAGTTGGAAGTAGTGAGAGAAGGCAAATCCCTCACATTAAACAACGTTGTGGAAGCAGAGACTTTCTGCAGAGAGGAGGGGGTACCATAAATGAGTAATAACTGAGTGTTGCTATAATTGATGTGGGACTGTTATGCAATCAGAAAAGATGTACTATTGTCAAGACTGTCTTGGTTCTTTTTTTTTTCTCTTCTCTCGCACCCTTTTTCCGACCCGGCCTGCCAGATTTGTTCATCTGTCGCCACCACATCACACACAAGATATGGTTAAAAACCGATGGGTCCTAAACTAAACTTACTATCCTGGAATGTGGGGGGTATAACTTCCCCAATCAAACGCAAGTCCATAATCAAACACCTGGGAAAATTTAATCCCAACATAGTTTTGCTCCAGGAATTACATCTTAAGCCCCTAGAGATTCCCGAACTTAAATCGAAATGGGTTGGGGAGGTTGTTGCAGCTCCGTCCCCTTCTAGAAAGAGGGGGGTAGCTATATTATTGAGTAAGAATTTGGAATACCATATGGATCATATTGAAGCAGACCCAGAGGGCCGGTTTTTAATCCTGGAAATTGAGGTTAATAAGATACGCTATATAATATGTAACATCTATGGGCCTAATCAAATAGATTATAACTTTTGGTCAGTCCTAACAGTTAAGTTACACAAATTTATAGGTCGTAACTTAATTATAGCTGGAGATTTCAATTTACTTGCAGACGCTACGCTGAATAATTTAAAAAAAGGTTGCTTAATGTCAGATGCAGGAAGGTGCGAATCTTCCATAAGTTTTGCGCACAGCTGGGCTTAGTTGATATATGGCGAATACAGAACCCTGATAGTCGTACATTCACATGCATGTCACAAGCACAGCAGGCACTTTCCAGGATCGACTACTTCCTTATTTCATATTCTCTCCTTAGTTGGAATTGGTCTTCTAGAATTGCGGACATTACAATTTCTGATCACGCTGTCATTTCGCTGGTGTGTAACCCGGTTTTAAGGAATTATGGTGGTAACCATATCTTCTTTCCCAAATATCTAAATAATAATACGAGCTTCCAAAATTGGCTACGATTGAAGTGGGCAGACTATTCTAAGAATCATAGGAACTACTTAGTTAAAATTTAAGTATTTTGGGAAGCCTCTAAAGTGGTTCTCCGGGGGGAGATAAAATCCTACATGGTGTCTTGGAAAAAGAAATACACTCAGGTCGGCAGGCAGCTGGCTAATCAAGTCAAGAACACCTATAGAGCTTATATTAATTATCCCTCCAAGCTTTGCTGGGGGTTATATGTAAGAGCCAAGTCATTGCGAGATATACACATCAAGCAAAACAGTGTTCAGGAGGATATTAGACTAAAAGCTATATATGGAGGATATACAGGGAGATCGGCAAAGTTTTTGGCTAGGTTAGCTAAATCTTCCCCACGGCATGCTATTTCTGCAATTAAACAGGGCGCATCCCGGTACACCAACCATCCGGATATTGAAAGAGTTTTCTTTGATTTCTTCCAAGATCTGTATAAATCAGAGTCTCCAAATTCAACAAAGAAAAGAGAATTTTGGGAAAGGATTAAGGTCCAAAAATTATCTGAGGAAATGAGGGATCTTATCAATGCTCCCATTTCTGAAGAGGAGATAGTATTAGCAATTAAACATGCGAAACCTAATAAAGCAGCAGGGCCGGATTCTTTTCCAATTGAATTTTATAGAATTTTAGAACCGTTGGTGGTACCTATACTGAATAAATTGTATAATCAATACTTTTCTGGAAATTTTAGAGCTTCCCAGTATTTTGCTGCAGCAAATATCTCACTAATCCTGAAAAAGGGTAAGGATCCTGAGTTACCTAACTCCTATAGACCTATATCAGTCCTTAACACTGATTATAAGCTTCTAGCTGCTATTTTAGCTAACCGCCTGAAACCATGTATTGGTAACATAATTCACGGGAATCAATCAGGTTTCATGCCAGGTCGGAATCCGGTGAGAAATATGCGGAAACTGCTAATACTCATTGAGTCTTATTGGAATGGATATGCGCTCTCCAACCACCATAAGATTACAGACAAAGCTATATTAACGGTCGACGCGGAGAAGGCCTTTGATCGGGTCAGCTGGGATCACTTGTTCTTCTCCCTAGATCAATTTGGTCTGTCTGGACGGTTTAATGATTACATTCGATCAATTTATAGCGCCCCTACCTCTGCGGTGATTGTTAATAATGTGATATCAAAACGATTTACTATGCACCGAGGAACTAGGCAGGGTTGTCCACTCTCCCCTCTTTTATTCAACATCAGCTTAGAGCCTTTGGCTATATTACTGCGCCAGGGGCTGGCGGGCATTTCACTAGCCGGTGAGAAACTTGTTTTGCTTCTTTACGCGGATGACCTGCTCTTATTTATATCGAATCTTAGGATCTCATTACCAATCTTGCAAGGTATTATTCTAGATTTTGGGGAGATCTCAGGATACAAGATAAACACCACTAAATCAGAACTATTATGGTTATATAAAAAACCTACACTCATTATAGAGCATCCGTTTCTAGAAGTTCCACAAATCTCATATTTAGGTTTACGATTATCGAGTAATCCGACGGAGTGGTATAAAGCAAATTATGTGTATTGCCTTGTACAATGCTGTAAACAACTCAAGGATTGGTCAGCGTTGCCTATATCCCTCTCGGCCCGAGTGATGTTGATTAAGACAGTTGTCTTTCCTAAATTGTTATATATTTTGCATAATATTCCGTTATTTCTGCATAAAAAGGACATTGCTAAGTATAATAAAGCATGTTCGAGTTTTCTATGGAAAGGTTCTAAACCACGGATTGCATGTCAACGACTTATGAATAATAAGCTGGCAGCGGGGCTCGCTCTCCCCAGTATTCAGGCTTACAATCTTGCCAGATTTGCGATAGACTGGGTAACGGAAAAAGAGCAAATCTCCTCTTTCATCTGGGAATCAAGGTTGGTGGCTCCCTTTTATTTAAAGGCTTTACTGCATTGTCCATTGACCTCACTTCCCTCAAATATATTCTATCTGTCTATGATCAAGAATGTCATAGTGGCATGGCAGAAACTGTGTAGTAACCTAGATTGCCTAACACACGTTTCAAATTATTTACCTATTTGTGGCAACCCTAACTTTACACCAGGGCTGTCAAATCAGATTTTCAAGGAATGGGAATTAAAAGGTTTGAAATGTATGGAGCAGATCCTGGGAAACACAGGACTCCCAATAACATTTGCAGAATTAGCGGAAAATTTTGATTTGGGGGCACGTGAGTTTTATGCTTATCTGCAGGTTAGGCATTATCTTCAAGAGCTACTTTATAACTATGGAAATAATTGGTCATTAGGGGACATTCAGGTTAGGATAACCAACTATGCGTCAGGAGTGTACGCAATTTCATCATTATACTTATAATGCAAAAACCATCTAATGCCCAGGTCATTGATATGACATTAAAATGGTCTCCCTATTTCCCGGGTATAGATGATCAGACTATTATCGGTAGTTTTAAAATAGCACAACAAAGTTGAGTTCCAACCGTATGGAGAGAATCTCAAATTAAAATAGGCCTTCAGAGGTATCTTACACCGGGTCTGTTATCCAAATGGTATAAAACTAGTATCCTCTGCTCTAGATGTTCTGCAATAAAGGCTGACTTATTTCATTGTCTGTGGGCGTGTCCCAAAATTTTCCAATATTGGAAGAAGATAATCTATTGGATGAATACAATCCTACAGTTGGATTATGAACTGAAGCCCATTGAGATTTTTTTCTTGGTAAAATATCAAGGTATTTCCAAAAATTACAGTCTCAAACACAATTATATTAACGGGACGCAATCTCACCCTTCCAAATTATGGAAGGCGCGAGAAGCGCCCAAGATATCTCATTTTAAAAACGCTTTATTAAGCCAACTTGCTACAGAACAATTTAATATACCCTACCCACAAGAAGATCATCTACCCATCTTTTTTAAGAAGTGGGAGAATTTTGTTATGTCTCTGCCTTTGGCAAGCCAAAGAAAGGTGATAAAACCATTTTGTGAATCTGAGTTTATCCTGACAAATATATATGCAGGCCGCTTTCCTGGAAGCTGGGTGGAGGACAACGAGTGAGGGTGTGGGGGTTGGCAGGGACGTAGACGGTTGGGCCGGTTCGGGAGGGCGGGGTTTTTTTTGTTTTTTTTAATTGTTTTTTGTTTTTGCTTTGTATGTGTTTGTTGATCCACAAAGTTACTATTTATTATAGTATAAAGGAAAAAAACTAAATCACAATATGACAGTAAAAAGCTATTATTTTTAGACACTGGAACAAATGAGTTTTGAAACTCTTGTGGTTTTAGGTATGCTTTATTGTTATACATGTATATATTGTGCATTATCATGTGCCATGCAAGACTGTAACTGGCTTTTTTTGAATCTTTGTACTTCTTTATATGCAATGAATAAAAAAAATAAAAAATAAAAAAAAACCTTTAGGCAGCTGTACACCTCAGCATATTCTTATGTGACCTATAATGTACACAATGTACTATAAAATGTGATTTCTTTTTAAAGACACGATGAGTCCACGGATTTCATCCTTACTTGTGGGATTACGCCTCCTGGTCAGCAGGAGGAGGCAAAGAGCACCACAGCAGAGCTGTATATATAGCTCCTCCCTTCCCTCCCACTCCAGTCATTCTCTTTGCCTGTGTTAGTGATAGAAGAGGTAAAGTGAGGTGTTAGTTTAGATTCTTCAATCAAGAGTTTATTTTTAAAATGGTACCAGTGAGTGCTATTTTATTATAGGGTGTAGCCGTATTCCTTGTCAGCCTCTAGAGTAGAGCTACAGGTGGCTTTAAAGCAATTGGTACTGGTGGGACACAACTCACTACGCCTCCCATACTGAGTGCTGTCCTTCTGATGATGGTCTTAGCAGATATTAACTAAGGCCCTATCTGTGTCCACAGGGCTATTGGAGGGAGAAGACCACTGGATCCTGTGGGAACTGTCATGCTGTCGCACAGCAGCGAGGTAAGTGCAGTCTTTATTTTCTGGGCCATATAGTATCTCAGAATCGACTATGCACTTATTTATCATATGTGGGGAACATGGGCTCTCTTGGGAAGGGCTCCCCTATTGAACAGAACATATGGTTTTACAGGGTCATGATAACCGATGCTGTTACTGCAGTCATGCTGAGACTAGGGGGACATGGGCTCTTTGCAGTAAGAGAGCTCTCCTGCCAGTCACTGGTTATAGGTGCTGTGGGCAAGACGCTGGGGCTATATCTGACCGGAGAAAGGGCTCCGGTACAGGGCTATGCTTTTTTTATGGGATACGTTTGTGTGTGTATAAATGGCGATTAGGTATTTTTACTATAATCTTAGCCTGGTGGTTTTGAGCGATGCCCACCAAGTGCGGGGTTAACTTTTGCGCGCTTCAGTCAGAGAAGCCGCGCAGTGATTACTACTCCGCTGTTCACTGATCCTCATCGCATGTCAAGTGTTCCGCTAAGACCGCATGGTTAGCTAAGCAGGCGATCTTTAGCGTTTCTTTAGACTCGATCAGGAGTTTTGCTAGAGTGGTCGGTGTACAGTGGGGGCAGGTAGGCGCCTCAGCAGAGCTGTTGAGGCGAAGAGGTGTTATTTATTTATTTTAGTTAAAACGAATTGCATAGAAATTGGCTAGATTATTCAGTGCAGAAAAATTATTAGACGTTTTATTTTTTAAAGGCACAGTATCCTGTTATTTTTCAGGAAGTATTGACAAGTGTTTATATTAAAGTATGTACACATAAAGATTTTTCTTGGGCCATAAATTAGAGACTACATCATTTAAAGAAGCCAAGACCATTTTTTTTTTCTTTACTGTTTGTTATCATAGATTCGGAAGATATCCAGAGTGTTACATGTGCCATGTGTTTGAATGCCAATGTGGAACCTCCTGTTACTTTTTGTCCCTCATTTATTGAGAGGGCCTTACACTGTAGAGAACAAATTTTCTTTGATAAAAGGTTGCCCAAAGCTAATGCTTCTCAGGAGTCTACCGATGAGATGCAGAGTATGACGCAGCTTTCTCCCCAAGCGTCACAGCCCTTAACGCCCTCTCAAGCGGCGCCATGTACTTCTCCAATCTCTGCTGCGATAACGTTAAAGGACATAGCAACAGTTATGTCCTCTACACTTTCCGATGCGTTATCTGCCTTACCCATATTTCAAGGCAAGCGTAAAAGGAAGGACAACTACGTGGTTAGTGCAGCTTCTGACACTATGATGGCGATCTCAGACTTACCCTCTCAAGGCTCTGAGTTGGAGGGTATGGAGGTCCTATCTGAGGGTGAACTCTCTGATTCAAGAAGTGCCTTACCGCTTACGGATTCAGAAGTTGTTTCTTTCAGATTTAAGTTTGAATACCACCGACTGTTACTGAGGGAGGTTTTGGTGACTTTGGACGACTGTGATTCAATAGTGGTTCCACCAGAAAAATTGAGTACTGCTTACTCTGATGTGTTTCCAGTTTCTAAGAGAACTTCAGAAATTAATGCTAAGGAATGGGAGAGACCAGGTATTCCCTTCTCTCCTCCCGTTTTTTAAGAAAATGTACCCTATAGCGGATGCGATTAGGGACTCTTGGCAGACGATTCCTAAGGTGGAGGGAGATATTTCTACCGTGACCAAACGGACTACTATACCCATTGAGGATAGTTGTACGTTCAAAGACCCTATGGATAAGAAGTTGGAGGGTCTCCTTAAGAGGATCTATGTTCACCAAGGGTTGCTATTACAACCGGCGGCTTTCATTGTTACAATTACCAGTGCGGCTGCTTATTGGTTTGATGCTCTGGAAGAATCTCTTAAAACTGAGACTTCTTTGGAAGAGATACAGGATCGGATTAAAGCTCTTAAATTAGCTAATTCATTTATTACTGATGCTTCTCTGCAGGTTACTAAATTAGCGGCTAAAAGTTTGGGGTTTTCCATCTTAGCCCGCAGAGCCTTATGGTTGAAGCCTTGGTTTGCGGATGTATCATCCAAGTCAAAACTTCTATCTATTCCTTACAAGGGGAAGACCCTGTTCGGACCTGACTTGATTGAAATTATTTCTGACATCACGGGAGGCAAGGGTCATCTCCTCCCTCAGGATAAAAAATCCAAACAGAGAGGTTGACAGAGTAATTTTCGTTCCTTTCGAAATTTCAAGGGAATCCCCCCTTCTTCTTCCTCTAAGCAGGAAGGGAACTATTCGCAAACCAAGTCTACCTGGAGACCCAGCCAGTCTTGGAACAAGGGTAAACAATCCAAGAAGCCTGCTGCTGCTTCCAAATCAGCATGAATGGTTTGCCCCCGATCCGGGACCAGATCTAGTAGGGGGCAGACTTTCCTTCTTCATCCAGGCTTGGAAACGAGGTGTTCAGGATCCCTGGACAATAGAAATAGTTTCAGGGATACAAATTGGAGTTCAGAAATTCTTCCCCCTGAGGAAGGTTTCTCCTTTCTCGATTATCTGCAGACCAGATAAAGAGAGGCGTTCTTATGTTGTGTAGGAGACCTCTCTTACATGGGAATAATCTGTCCCGTTCCAAAACAGGGACAGGGGTTTTATTCAAATCTGTTTGTAGTTCCCAAAAAAGAGGGAACTTTCAGACCTATTCTAGACCTCAAGAGTCTAAACAAGTTTCTCAGAGTTCCATCTTTCAAGATGGAAACCATTCTTCCATTGATCCAGGAGGGTCAATTCATGACAGTGGATTTAAAGGATGCATATCTTCATGTTCCTATCCACAGAGACCATCACAAGTTCCTGAGGTTTGCCTTTCTGGACAAACATTTTCAGTTTGTGGCTCTTCCCTTTGGTCTGGCCATGGCGCCCAGAATTTTCACAAAGGTTCTGGGGTCTCTACTGGCGGTTCTAAGACTGCGGGGAATTGCGGTGATGCCTTACCTGGACGATATTCTAATCCAGGCGTCATATCAACTAACAAGGTCCCATACCGACATTGTGCTATCCTTCCTGAGAACTCGCGGATGGAAGGTAAATCTGGAAAAGAGTTTAATTCTGCAGACAAGGGTGCCCTTCCTGGGAACTCTAATCGACTCTTTATCCATGGAAATTTTTCTGACGGAGCTCAGAAAGTTAAAAATTCTGAGTTTATGTCGAGCCCTTCAGTCCAATGCTCGGCCTTCAGTGGCTCAGTGTATGGAGGTAATCGGACTGATAGTGGCGGCAATGGACATCATTCCGTTTGCTCGTTTTCATCTCAGGCCTCTGCAGCTAGGCATGCTCAGGCAGTGGAATGGAGATTATACAGATTTATCTCCTCTAATAACCTTAGATCAGGAAACGAGGGACTCTCTTCTATGGTGGTTGTCTCTGGATCATCTATCCCAGGGGACATGCTTTCGCAGACCTTCATAGGTGATTGTGACAATGGATGCCAGCCTTTTAGGATGGGGAGCAGTCTGGGGCTCTTTAAGGGCCCAGGGAGTATGGACTCAGGCAGAGTCTCTCCTTCCCATCAACATTCTGGAGCTGAGGGCGATATTCAATGCGCTTCGGGCTTGGCCTCAGTTGGCTTCGGCCCAATTCATCAAATTCCAGTCAGACAATATAACGACGGTGGCTTACATCAATCATCAGGGAGGAACAAGGAGTTCCTTAGCGTTGATCGAAGTAGCAAAAATATTTCAGTAGACGGAGGCTCACTCTTGCCATCTGTCGGCGATCCACATCCCAGGGGTGGCAAGCAGATTTTCTGAGCAGACAGACATTTCATCCGGGAGAGTGGGAACTCCATCAGGAAATATTCTCCAACCTGATTCTCAGATGGGGCCGACCGGAATTGGATCTCATGGCATCTCGTCAGAATGCCAAGCTTCCGAGATACGGTCCAGGGATCCCCAGGCCGAACTGATAGATGCTCTGGCAGTGCCTTGCTCTTTCAGCCTAGCATAATTATTCCCCCTATTTGCGCTCCTTCCCCGGGTGATTGCTGGGATCAAACAGGAGAGGGCGTCGGTGATCCTCATTGCTTCTGTGTGGCCTCGCAGGTATGCCAATCTGGTGGACATGTCATCTCTGCCACCATGGAAGCTGCCATTGAGGAAGGACCTTCTCATTCAAGGTCCCTTCCATCACCCAAATCTAGTTTCTCTGCAGCTGACTGCTTGGAGATTGAATGCTTAATTTTATCCAGGCGAGGTTTTTCTGATTCGGTCATAGATACTTTGATTCAGGCACGTAAGCCGGTTACTAGGAAAATTTACCATAAGATATGGCGCAAATATCTTTATTGGTGTTAATCCAAGGGCTACTCATGGAGTAGAGTTAGGATTCCTAGGATTTTATCCTTTCTCCAAGAAGGACTGGAGAAGGGGTTATCAGCAAGTTCCTTAAAGGGCCAGATATCTGCTTTATCTATTTTGTTACACAAGCGTCTGGCGGATATTCCAGATGTTAAATCTTTTTACCAGGCTTTGACTAGAATCAGACCTGTGTTTAGACCAATTGCTCCTCCTTGGAGTTTGAATTTAGTTCTTAAGGTTCTTCAAGGGGTTCCGTTTGAACCTATGCATTCCATAGATATTAAGTTATTATCTTGGAAAGTTTTATTTCTGGTTGCTATTTCTTCTGCTCGAAGAGTATCTGAGCTTTCGGCATTACAATATAATTCTCATCTTATTTTTCATTCGGATTAGGTAGTGTTACGTACTAAACTTGGTTTTCTTCCTAAAGTTGTTTCAGACAAGAACATTAATCAGGAGATTGTTGTTCCTTCTTTGTGTCCTAATCCTTCTCAGAAGGAACGCCTGCTACACAATTTGGATGTTGTCCGTGCTTTAAAGTTTTACTTACAAGCGACTAAGGACTTCCGTCAATTGTCTTCCTTATTTGTCAATTTTTCGAGGAAACGTAAGGGTCAGAAGGCTATGGCTACCTCGCTTTCCTTTTGGCTGAGGAGTATCATCCGTTTTGCATATGAGACTACTGGACAGCAGCCACCTGAAAGAATTACGGCCAATTCCACTAGGGCTGCTGTCTCCTCATGGGCATTCAAAAATGATGCTTCTGTTGAGCAGATTTGCAAGGCTGCAACTTGGTCTTCTCTTCATACGTTTTCTAAATTTTACAAATTTGATACCTTTGCCTCGGCTGAGGCTATTTTTGGGAGAAAGGTTCTTCAAGCAGTGGTGCCTTCCGTTTAGGTTCCCTGTCTTGTCCCTCCCTTTTTCATCCGTGTACTATAGCTTTGGTATTGTATCCCACAAGTAAGGATGAAATCTGTGGACTCATCGTGTCTTTAAAAAGAATAGAAAATGTATGCTTACCTGATAAATTTGTTTCTTTTTAGACACAATGAGTCCACGGCCCGCCCTGTTCTATGAGACAGGTTATTAATTGGTTAAGCTTCAGACACCTCTGCACCTTGGCTTTTCCTTTCTCTTCCTAACTTCGGTCGAATGACTGGAATGGGAGTGAAGGGAAGAGCTATATATATACAGCTCTGCTGTGGTGCTCTTTGCCTCCTCCTGCTGACCAGGAGGCGTAATCCCACAAGTAAGGATGAAATCCGTGGACTCATCATGTCTAAAAAGAAACAAATTTATCAGGTAAGCATAAATTTTCTTTTATCGATTGTACTAAACATAATGACATATGGTGCCATTATTTATTATAACTATCCGCGCTATTAATACTTCTTTATAAGTCAGTTAAGCATTGTAGGGCTGTAAACAGATAGTTTGTATGTCAGCAGTTTTATATACTGTTGTAAAAATGTATACTCTTTGGAATGGTATTTGCACTGATAAGCTTCTTGTACAATATTATTAGATGCAAATCTCTAGTAGCTGTTTGTTTATTGCATGTGTAGTAACACATATAATATTTTTTACATAGGCAGAACTTTTGTCTCTGTAGATATGCAACACTATATATTATATGCTGTTAGTGTACACAATAATATCATATATGCTCCTCTAGTTATATACCTTTCATACATGTTTAATTCCAAAAGCAGTCAACAAAATTTCTCTGTATTTTAGTACAATAGTGGAGATACTTTAGAGATAATATCTATTGGTGTCTCTTTTATACCTATTTATTTCTATGTACAAAGGTTATATTATGCAATACTGGACGTTGATCATGAATATTTTCATTAACTCTGAAGATCCTTTACAGATAAGATTTTTGGTATCTCTTTTACACTTATTGTATGAGCAATTTATATGTATGCACATATGTTTATCATTCAGATACTGAACATTAATTATGAATATTTTCATTAACAATGTACATTGTTTATCCACTTTGTAAGTATACAAAGGCTGCTTATTCTGGACATGAATTTACAAATATCTGTGTACCTTTTGGTCTATATGTGGTGCTTCTCTAGCCAGTAAGGCCACATGACAGGCTAAATATGTGTGTATGCTTACATATATACTACATACAGATGCTTATGTCATGTACATATTTATAATTTTGACTAAACTTATGCATATGTTTATATATTTTAAGATTCACAAAAAAAAAAAAACTATCCGGACTAATTATTTTTTTTATTTTTTTTTATATCTGTTTATTTTATTTTTTAAGAGAATGTGGAACAGATTCATA
This sequence comes from Bombina bombina, assembly GCF_027579735.1. Taxonomy (NCBI): domain Eukaryota; kingdom Metazoa; phylum Chordata; class Amphibia; order Anura; family Bombinatoridae; genus Bombina; species Bombina bombina. Next base: position 424,863,118 of record NC_069501.1, on the reverse strand, counting down.
CACATAATAATTTCAAACATCATATACATAAAAAAGAAAAATATAAGGAAATCCATACAGTCTGAACAGATTCTTGAAATTATATATACAGGATTATATACAATAAAATATCCTGTCCAGTGCTACCTTCATTGGAGAAATGTCACAAACTATAGAAACGATAATAAAGCACTAATTACTTAAGTTTTAATTCCTGGCACCTAATTATGAACCCGGCCCATCCAATCCAGGAGGGAAGGGAGAGAGGGCTGGAGAGAGAGAGGGGAGAGAGAGAAAAAAAAAAAAAAAAAAAAGGAAATATTCTTCTACCTACTATTCCCCTCCCCCTTCTTGCTAACTTTGAGTTTTTATCTGGATCTCGCCCAGTTCAAAGGGAGAGACCCAGATACTATCATGTTCAAAAAGGGGAGAGTATCTTGGAATGGGGTTATAATCTGCTGTTGTAATGGTAATGGTAATCTGCATATGTAATTTTTCCATTTCTTAAAAAATGACCCTATTTGTTTATCTGCCCCTTTTTTGAGTCCTATTTGCTCTAGAATAATCTGCGATCTCATTTGATTCTGAAATTCTTTTATCGAAGGAGACTTTTTCTGTTTCCAGTCTTTACATATTAAATTCCTGGCTAACAAAATCGTTAAGTTAATGAACTGTCTATCACTCGGGGTCTGGGCAGGATGTAAAAAGAAAATATGTATAGCCATTAATTCAATCTTGGATGAAACATTTCTATTTGTCCAATGCTGTATTTTCCTCCAATATTGTACGATTTTCGGGCAGTTCCAAAAACAGTGTATCAAATCTGCATTTGGGTTATGGCATTTTGGACATATACTCTGTTTTGTAGACCACCTGGCAATTCTGGCTGGGGTTAAATAAAAATTGTTTAAGAGCTTATATTGTGACTCTCTTAGGTTTACTCTGTCTGTTGCTTCCATAGTCCTTACAAGACTATCTGATATATCTTTATTTTGTATGTCCGGAAAATATGGTATATATTTTCCTTTAATCTGATTTAAATGCTCAGCTCCCTCAAGTTTCATAATATATCGATACCAGATTGTTATAGATCTAATTCCAGCTTTATATAGTACTAATCCGGGGTCGGTGCTTGGGTGAGACCAGTCCTGGCCAAACCGTTTTATATAGTCAGCTATTAGATGACGCACTTGTAAGAAGGCATAAAAATGTTTGGGAGACAGTTTGTATTCCCTGGTCAGATTTCCATAAGATTTTATTATGCCCGAATGTGGATCTCTCAATTGTGCTAAGTATGACAGTCCCTGTACTTTCCATTCCTGGAACACTTTATTATTATAACCTGGTGAAAAACCTGGGTTGCCCATAATCGGCAAGAAATTGGAAATCTGAAACTCCTGCCCCAACAACTTACAATATTTTTGCCAACCTAGAACAATATTTGCGATTGTAATCATTCTACTTACATTACTAGGTAGTTGCCTATAAGGGAGATGAAGAATAGCTTGAAGATCAAATGGTTGCACTAGCTCCGCTTCCAGCTCGTAGTATGTAACATAATCCACCTTACTTATCCAGTCAATACCAAATTTGACTAGAGAAGCAAGGTTATAATACCTTATATTGGGGCACGAAAACCCTCCAAATTGTTTTTCTTGGGTTAACTTACTGAGAGATATTCGTGGGTTCTTCCTTCCCCACACAAAGGTGGAACATGCTCTGTTATACCTAAGTATGTCTTTATTTTGAATTAAAAGAGGCAGATTCTGTAATAGGAAGAGAAGCTTTGGGAATATAATAGTTTTAATCACCATTATTCTGGCTGATAGAGATAAATAATAAATGTTCCATTTTCCTATTTCATGTTGTATATTCTCGAATAGATCTTTATAATTAAGTTGATACCAGTCCTTAGGATTTCTGCTGATTTTGATCCCAAGATAACTGATACTCTGTACCTCCTTAAAGACCTCTGAGTAACTAGTCTTATCTTTAATAAGCCAGAGTATTTCAGATTTGCTGGGGTTAATTTTGTAACCTGAAAATGAACTAAATAAATTTATAATCTCCATAAAGCGGGGAATACTGCTTTTTGTATGGCCTAGAAAAATTAAAAGATCATCAGCGTACAGAGAAATTAAGACTTTTTGTTTACCGAGCCTAACCGGGGGAAGTGTATTTCTGATATAGATAGCTAATGGTTCTAGTGCAATATCAAAAAGTAAAGGCGAAAGAGGACAACCTTGGCGAGTGCCTCTTTCTAAAATGATGTTTTGGGAGAGTTCCCCATTTATGAGTAATTGAGATCTTGGCTTATTATAGATCGATCTAATCAGGTCGGTCAGGGCGCCGGAGAAACCAAATGTTGCCAGTGAAGTAAATAAATGGTCCCAAATTATTGAGTCAAACGCTTTTTCAGCATCTACAGTGACTAGAGCCACGTCAGTTCCCTTATACGGCCTACGGAAGCTCTTGGCGTCCTGAGCAACCTGATATAGATAATCCACTGTGGTGAGTACCCTGCGCATATTGCGAACAGAATTTCTGCCCGGAATAAATCCGGCCTGGTCCGGATGTATAATTTCAATAATTGATTTTTTTAATCTTTCTGCAATCAAAGACATTAAAATTTTGTAGTCTTGATTTAAGAGAAAGATAGGACGATATGAAGACACATTTTCCGGATCTTTCCCTTTTTTATGTATTAGTGTAACAACCGAATCGGCAAAGTAAGTTGAAATCCTGCCCTTCTTTAGAAAATAGTAATTAAATAGTTTTGTTAGTGTGGCAACAATCTCCTCAGGTACAATTTTGTAAAATTCTGCTGATAAACCATCCGGTCCAGGAGCCTTTCCAGATTTAGACCTTTTTATTATATTTAAAACTTCAGTTTCAGTAATAGGAGCATTAATCATCTGCATAGCTTCCTGTGGAATTTTTGGAGTATTCAACCCCAGCCAAAATTGTTCTTTTAGTCTAACATTCACTTCCTCCCTGGCATATAATTTTCGATAATAATCATAGAATGTCGCCCTAATTTCTGCTGCATCGGTATGGACCTTTTCTCCTCTTTTAATGGCCAAAATTTGGTTTGATTTTTTCCTGAACTTCACCAGCTTAGCAAGATGCCTGGCAGAAACACCCTGATATCCCTGAAATAGTGCCCTTATTTTTAGTTCCTCTTGTGCCCAGTTTTTTTTTTAAGTAATGTTCCCTTTCTGTGCGTGCTTCTGTATATTTGACCCAAGTTTCATTACTAGGTTCCCTTAGATAATTTGTGTACTTATTTCTTAATTGGTTCGACAATTGAGTCTCCCTAGCCCTGATCTTCCTGTCTCTCTTGACCATGTAGGCTTTTATCTCACCACGGATCACCGCTTTTCCCGCCTCCCAAAGTATCTCCGGTTTATCTACATATTCCGCATTTTGGATTAAATACTCTTTCCATCTTTGCTTCAGCCAATTACAAAAATGAACATTATTAGACATATATCCTGGGAACCGAAAACTATTAACCGCTTTTTTAGGGGGGCTGCTCAAGATTATGTTTATGCTAACGATTGCATGGTCCGATATGATTATGTCTGCAATCTGCGTTTCTATTTTATGTTTCATAATTTGTTCTTCCAGCAAAAACATGTCTATGCGAGAAAAGTTTTTGTGGGTTATGGACTCACAGGTATATGAGCGTGTATCCGGGTGTTGTATCCGCCAGACATCCCGCACCTTTATGGTGCTGGTGAAGTTACGAAAAAATTTCGCCTCTCTATAATTTGCCGCCTTCCTGTGGAGTTTAAATCGATCTATGTCCGGGCACAGTGTGTTATTCATATCCCCCGCCACTATAAGATTCTGGCCTAGATATGGTAGTAATATCTTGCTCAAATTCTCCCAGAATTTAACTTCCAGCTTGTTTGGCGCATATATGTTACAAAGAGTCCATATAGTATCCTCTATTTTTATTTGAAGCAAGATGTATCTTCCTTCAGCATCTTATTCTTGTTTAACTATAGTATATGTGAACTCTCTACCTAACAAAATTGCTACACCCCGTTTACATTTTTCGCAGGGGGTTGCGATTACTTTAGAAATCCAATTAACTTTTAATTTCTCAATTTCACCCTTTTTTAAATGTAGTTCTTGAAGGAAAATGATGTCAAGCTTATGTTTTTTTGCCGCTTTGAGGATATTTTTTCGTTTGATAGGGGAGGTTATACCCCCCACATTCCATGAAATTAATTTTAATGAACTAGCCATTTAAGCAATTGACTCATAGTCTCTATATACACAACAACAAAAAATTAAAAAAAAAAAAAAAATTATATAAATCTCTCTCTCAACCCGCCCTCCCCCCCATCCCCCCAAAACTAAGCCAGTTACTGTCATCATGCCCTCTACGTGTTTTATGTCCCTTTTAACCATATTAACTCAGACTTCGATATTATTCTCGAGGCAAAACTCTTTAGCATCCTCAACTGAGTTTAGTGCAATGGCGCCATTCATGCCCAAGACCGTTATTTTAGCAGGGTACCTCTTGAGGACTAATTATTTTTATCCTTCAAGAGATCGAGATTTTGTTGTCTTTGAAGCTTAGTTTTCCTTACTGACCAGCAGTCCTATAGCATGTTGTCACTGATCTTTCAGAGGCGGCAGCCTTTACAAAAGAATTTGGAGAATATTTGAATAATTATTCCCAGTACAAGTTTCGCCACAGATTCAAGGGTTTCACCCCAATTTGTTTATTGTCCAAAGGGACTTTCAGTTCTGTCCTAGATTTAACAACGCTAAACATGTTTGTCAATGTTATCCTTTATGCAAAAGGGTGAGTTTATGGCTAGTATTTACCTCAATGATGCATATAAGCGCATCCCCATACACCAGGATCACTTTCAGCTCCTGAGATTTGCATATCTGCAAAACACTGCCAGTTTGCCACTCTGTGTTGGGTACAATCTTAGCTGTGTTCAGAATTCAGGGCATTACAGTTGCACCGTATCTGGATGACATACTAGTGCAAGTCTATTCTCTGTCACTAATTATTGCTCATACTTACAAGCTTCTATTTTTCTTCAAGACAATGTTCAGAGAATATATGTACCTAAATGCTAATTATATCCTGCTATAAGGGTAGCATTTATAAGAGTCATAATAGACTCAATTCCTATGCATCTAGTTCCTGACAGAACTTCGCAAAGTAAAGATTAAGAGGGAGTGTCACGTCGTACAAAAGGCTCTATTTCCATCAGTAACTCAGTGCATGGAGATGGTGGTTCTTCAGATGCAGTTCCTTTTGCCCCTTTTCACTGGAGACCTATTTATTTGTCTATGCAACCTCAGTGGTCAAAGATTTATCTACATTTGAACAAAATTACAGAGGTGGCCTACATAAATCCTTAACGGGGGTACCCGCAGTCCACTGACCATGCAGGAAGTGTCTCTAGTCTTAGGCAGAGAGAAATCATTTCTCCCTATCGGCAATTCACATATCAGGTGTACACAACTGGAAGATTTATTATCTTAGCTGTCAATCGGTCCATCCTAGAGAGTGGTCTCTACATCAGGACAGTTTCGGTCCCTTATTGATCAAATGGGGCTTACAAAACAAAGATCTGATGGCCTCTCACTTAAATCCCTAATTTACAAGGTATTGAACAACATCAAGAGACCCAAAGGCTCACATGATAGACGCTTGGTATGTCCATGAGATTTTCATCTAGCATACCTGTTTCCGCTGTTTGTTCTTCTGTCTGAACCAAGCAATAACTCTTATAAGGAGTCAGCATCTGTGATCTTAATTGCTCCATGCCTGGCCCTGCAGGACATGGTATGGGGATCTAATGCAGATGTTCTCATCTCTTCCATGGATTCTTCCTCTAAGACAAGATCTATTGTCACAAGGTTCTCTTTTCCACCAGGGTCTCAAATCTCTAAATTTAAAGTGTGAAGGTTGAAAGCCTAGTTTGAGACAGAGATTTCTCAGATTTGCTCCTCTTTCCCTAAAGGTTCAAATGTATGCTTTATCTCTCTTTTTCATAGGAAGTTAACTAAACTTCTTGATGTTCAAGACTTTTTTGTCCAGGTGTAGTTTGAATTACTCCAATAGTGCAGGGATCAGCACTAAATTTATTTTGATCCTGGCATGTTGTTCAGGGTCAGCCATCCCACTGTGAACAGTCAAAGATGAAAGCGAATACTCCAGCTTTTAATATAGACCAAAAATCTACTAAGATAGCGTTGGCTACTTGGCTTAAACAAAGTGATTCACAAGCTTAGTTTGTGCAGGAAAATCACCCCCTAAGTGTATCATAACTCTTTCTACAAGAGCAGTTGTAACATTGTGGGCTTTTAAAAATTAGGCACCTTTGAGTAGACTTGCCAAAGCTTGTCACATGGTTTTTCTCTGTATACTTTTTCCAAATGTTATCATTTTGATGT